>NC_073348.2:39932500-40235000 GCF_027580225.2 Misgurnus anguillicaudatus | reverse complement strand
AGGCACACCTGACTATAAGACGCAGCACCAGCCAAGTTATGAAAAAAGCGCAGCTTATAGACCAAAAAATACGGTAACATGGCTTGGGCCAGAGAAATAACGAGTGTTTACTAGGAAAAATGACAAAGGGAGTGGGGAGGTGAATGAGTAACTAACTTTAGAAAACAAGACAAGGATAAGTTATATGCTGAAGGGTAATATTTAGGGTAAAAGGTTTGTTTGAGTCACTAACACTAACCTTGCTGAATTTTGCATTAACAAGTAGCACTAATTCACTTTTAAAAAATAATTAAGAGCACATGTCCAAAACCTTTAAACAAATAAATGGCATTTATTAAAATGATTTCACCATAAATTAGTTTTGGCTTTGTATGCGTTCATTTTCAGGTTTCTCTTTTGTCTGCGAGAGCGGTGAGCCGCAGTAAATGAGTTTGGATGCTCTCTGTTGAACTGTGTTAAGATCTCAATTAAGATAAGTCCAAGTGAATTGGGTCGAAAATAACTTGGCTGAGTTTTTCCACAGTGTCATGTAATGATGTAAGGTGTGAAGTCATTTAGAGCTCCGTCAAGTAACTTTGAGTTGAATTAACAGTCTGTGAAAGTATGTTGTGGGCTTGGATAGTCACATGTTTATATTAAGTTAAATATATATTTCAACATTTTACTTAGTGAGTCACATTCAATTCAATTTTATTTATATAGCACTTTTCACAATTGTTTTATTGTTCCAAAGCAGATTTACATTAATAAAAACAAGAGAAATCACAGAGAAACATAGAAGCAAGATATAAGTTAAGCTAATGTCACCTGTCTCCCGAGGTGTTGTAAAATCTCCTAGGAGAAAAACCCTTTAGGGACAAAAGTCCTTGGAAGAAAAACCCTAAAGAAATTTTGCGTGCATATAATACGCCAGTCCTTCTCATTTACTTATATGGTGCATCTTTTTCGTTTTATTTATTGGTTTCTCATTTATTTTCTGTTTTTTAAGTCATTGTCGCTTCGGTTTGAGGTTACATTTGGGTTTGCTTTAGGATGTCATTTAATATACTGATTTCTTCGGGCTCTATCATACACCCAGCACAATGCAGCGCAATGTGTGATGTAAGCGTCTTTTGCTAGTTTCAACCTGGCGCAATTATAATTTTCATGTTTAGCACCACGTTGTTTGAATAGCAAATGCATTTTTGCACCCATGGGCGTTCTGATCTAAAAATGAGGTGTGTCCAGGCGCATTGTTGGCGTGATGCTATTTTGAGGCAACTTAAATAGACTACGCCATTGACCAACTAAAACCTGCTCTAAAGTCAATGGCTCAATAGTGTTTTTGTTATTTAATGAGCGCGTTAGTAATATTATGCGCCTATAAACGGAAAGACAACGCGGGTTTGCTTATTATGCACATGGATGCGCAGCAGCACAAAAAAGCTTTTAAATATGAAAAAGTAAAGGATTAAAAAAATGGACATGAATGAGGATCGATTATGAGATGTCAGAAGGCGTAAAGAGGTGCTTCACCTGCAGCCTGGTAAGTAAATAAATGCTTTACTTTAAACAAATGCATCTGTTTATAAATGTTTTTTTTAAATGCTACCTCACAGATTTATTGTATATGATGACTCTGTAGCTGTGGATATGGTGAGATGAGAAACATTTTTAAGAAAATGCTTTTAAAAACCTCCTGGCGCTGTCCAAGTGCTGAAACGCTTCGGCTCTCCGCACGTTTGTAAATTCTTTATCTCCTGTTTGTTACAAATGAAGTATTTTTAGAGAACAAATCTTTTCTTACATACTTGTAAATAATTTTTTGATGATGTTGGATAGCCAAACATTTGCAGCAATTAAAAGCCTGCTATTTTCACTTCCATGACTAAAAGAAAACTGGTTTTAAAGGTTATAATAAAAAAAACACAATTTCAATACAAGTGAAAAACAACATGATCTTAAACTGGTGGTCTTCTTCCTCCGCTTAGTTTTTCAGTTTACAAAGTCCGTAATCTAAATAGGGATTAGACATGGCGCCAGCGCAACTGGCTTTTAAAGGTAATGAGAGCTGAGACTATCATTGGTTTATTGCACGTTATGCTCCAAACACACCCATTACTCATTAAAAAAATAGGAACAACCGTTTTCGACCATGCACTCGACGCACAAACAATTTTTCCCGTCGTTAAATTAGCAAAAGTGTATTTGGACACACCCATTTAGGCCGTGCGCTTTAGACCATGCGCTTAGATCGTTAAAATAGGGCCCTTCATGTTGTTGTCTATTTTTAAACCATGGTCGCTTGGAGTTGGGGTTAGGATTAGGGTTTGGGTTATGATGTCATTTAATGTAACAAAAAGTTGTTCTAACCCCAAACCCAAGCAACAATGGTAAAAAAACAGAAAACAAAAATAAATAAATAAATAAAACGACACGAAAAGATGCTGCATATAAGTGAACGGGAAGGACTGGCGCATCATATGCATGCAAAATTGGAATTTGGCATATGTATTGCACGATTTTTCACGCTGTGTGCTATTTATATGCATTTCATGAAAAATGGGCTGATTTACTAGATGAATTATGTGAATGCTTTGTTAAAGAGATTTATTGATGGTCTGCGTCTGATTCTCGAACATTGTTTGGAAAATCATTTCAGAGTTTAGGGGCTAAGTAGGAAAAGGATTGACGCTTTTGATATTCTAGAAAAAATTAAGTGACCAGAATTTTGCGACTGCAATGTATGCGGTGCATTGTATTAATTGTAATTATCTAAGGTGCTAGGCCATTCATGGCTTTGGTTATTAGCAATATTTTAAAATGTATGCAATATTTAACCGATAGCCAGTGTAAAGATGCCAGAATTTGGCTTATGTGATCATACTACTTAGATCAAGTAAACACTCTTGAAGCAACATTTTGCATGTTTACCTGACTTGCATGACACCCCCCGAGTAATGAGTTACAATAGTCTATTCTTGAGGTCAAAAAAGCGTGGATTAGCTTCTCTGCATCTGATGCAGACAGCATATGGCATATATTTCTAAGTTGGAAGAATGTTGTGTGGCAAACGTTGGAGATATTACTATCAAAAGATTGAACATCACTAGAACTCACAAGTTCTTGACTGTGGAAGATGACACAACAGTGCAACCGTCTATGGACAAGTTGAAATCTGACATATTATTGAACCAAAACAAACAAAATAAGTCTCCGTCTTTTTTCGATATCGAAAGGAATCTACTCGCATTCACTTATTTGACCTTTCGACTTGTCCGTCAGCAGTGTATTTGTATATTTTTGGTGTGTTGTGTGAATAGTTTACTGCTGGAAGATGAAGATATCCATTAGCATGAAGTTGTTCTTATACAGCGACGTCCCTGTAGCTGATCTATAGATTAGATACTTACAGCCAGACGTACTGTTATAACAAAAACTATTATTTCTCTCTTGTTCAGTCTCTGTTGTATATTATCTGCACATTTGATCTATTGAATTGATGTCGTCTTTTTCACAATGTTCAATTTCTCATTTGTAAAAAGGATGCAATGAATAATTTAATAACAAGTTGTTTTGTGTGTGTTTGGAAATGCACAGACGACAAACTGGCATAATGAAATCAATACAGTGAAACTCAGCCGAGCGCGATGCTTCATAAGCGCTTGGTCAGCAGCACGTACGCTGATGTTTAAAGAATAAATGCTTTGAGATGGTTCTCGCTCTCGTCACCTCTACAAGGTTATCTGTGTTCGAGCCCGGCAGCGTTCGGCCTTCTGTAAGTCTTTGGCTTTTGCTGATGGTGGCTCCTTTGCTTGCTTATTTTCTAATTTAGCCCATACATTTGCTGACTTTCAGATACTCATAAGAGGTCCATTTACCTCACACTGGATATTAGATGAGGCACTAGTTTACCATTTATATTTAGCTAATGAACACAGCATGAATCGAGATGCTTGTCTATTACTTTCAAAATGCACTTTTTAGGTAACTGCTGAAAAATATTTGGCACTGTTATAAGAAAGCGAGACAATTATTAAAATATGTGACCCTGGACCACAAAACCAGACATAAGTCATAGAGGTATATTTGTAGCAATAGCCAACAAAACTGTATGGGTCAAAATAATCAAATTTTCTTTTATGCCAAAAATGATTAGGATTATAAGTAAAGATCATGTTTCATAAAGATATTTTGTACAATTTCTACCGTAAATATATCAAAAATATATGTATCATTAGTAATATGTGTTGCTAAGGAATTCATTTGGACAACTTTAAAGAGCAAGTATTATCCATTTTACGATTTTTTATTTCCTTTGGGGTGTTAGTGTGTATAAGTTCATGTTAACGATATGCAAAAGGTACAAACCCCAAAGTAAACAATGACGTGAGTTATCGTCTCCAACGTAAATTTCTTTTCTTGGACTACAACAAACACACGGATTGTAGGCAACAGTTTACTTCCTGGAATTGGTGATGTTGACAAGACCGACATTATCATAATACCTCACGCTTTGACTTACAGCCTATAAGTTTACTCCTGTTAGGAACCAAATCTTTCAAACATGGTTAGAAGGGTCACATTTCTGTCTGATGTCAGAGGAATTCGGGCCAATCACAAGATTAGCTGGCCAATCAGGGACAGCTTTTCAGATCGATGAGTTTTGTACAAAATCAGAGCGTTTGAGGAAGAAAGGGAAATCTGGAGCTACAAAAATGTGCGGTATTTGGAAAATAATGTGTTATTTACCACACAAACACATTGTATTATAATAAGTACACAAAATAATTTTGTTTTTAGCAATGAAATGGGTGCACTTTAGAGCCGATTTTCTCAAAATTTCAATTTTTTTGCACCCTCAGATGTTCAAATTGTTGTATCATGATTTGCTTTAGGATATCATTTAATATACTGGTTTCTCCATGTTGTTGTCAATTATTAAACAATGGTCACTTGGAGTTGGGGTTAGAATTGGGGTTTAGGTCAGGATGTCATTTTACGTAACAAAAAGTTCTTCTTCTAACCCCAAACCCAAGTGACAATGAAAAAAAAAAACGAGAAACCAATGCATAAAACGACACAAAAAGGTGCGCTGTATTAGGTGAACGGGAATGACTAGCGCATCATATACACGCAAAATTTGAATTTGGCGTACATATTTCACGATTTTTTACACTGCATGCTATTTGTAGCATTTCATGAGAATGGGCTGATCCTAACAAACCATACATCAATGAAAAGCTTATTTAATCAGCTTTTAGATGATGTATAACTTGTATTGAAATATAAGGATATAGAGCTATTTAAGCAATATCGCTCGAGTAGGAGTGTGATATAGCTCTATATCATCACGGCTGTGATTAGGCCAGAGGCAATCACAGCCGTGATGATATAGAGCTATATCACACGACTCCGAGAGCGATATTGCTTTTATACAACAGTTCGACGGCACACGTTTGAAAAACGAAAACTAGAAAACAACAACGGAGTTATTTTAAAAGCCTCTTTGTTTGAGAACTACTTCTTCCGCCACGGATTTGAGGGCGGCCAGAATGACAGGTAAAACTTTCGGCTGCTTTGAAGCTCATAAAAACTCAATGGACGGAAAAGCCGTTTCTTTATATTACCGTTTCTTGGTCACAAAGTGTAGTTTTAAGATTAGTTCAGTCGAGAATGTATCTGTATTATATTTAAATCTGCAGTCGATTAGTAAAGATAGCGCCTGTTTGAACGTTTGCTTAGTGAGATTCGGTACGAATGAGAACCAAAGCATGAGCAGACATCAGTGTTCACTCGCCCCGCTGATCACCGCCCTCTCTGGGCTACATCTCTGAAAGAGATACCCTGGCTCTCATGTTGGCCTTGTTTGTTTATGATCGTCAAAATGAGATCAAATCAGCAGTATTTGGTGTCATGATCAAACTTGTACTTGTTTTTTAATTCATATTTAGTGTCTTTTGTGTTGTTATTGTTTTGGCGCGAGGTAAAAGTTAATAAAACTACTTGTATAACGTTACTATTGCTTTCTCATTTATTCTTAACGTGATACGAGCACTCGATTATTATTATTAAACTTTGTTCTTGTCAGTACTATATAAAACGGTGTTTTATAAGTGTCAGAGATATGTTTTTGCATGCTGCTTATAAATATATCAGTGGCGATATCTCATAACATGTTTTAATAGTCACGTCACGATAAAGTAAATGATCAATGTCCACATTTAAAAGCTGCGGTGCTTACCTGCAGTTTCACGGTGTTTTCGCGTTCTGATAAGAAATATAGCTCCAGAAAAAAAACGAGTGTTTATATTCCTCTTTCCAAGTGTTAATAATCCACACGATGTGACAAGACATTTCTCCCATTAACTGTAACGTAACATCCAAGAGCGCTGATCTTTGGCGGAATAATACTTCTGATTGGGGATTCACAGACTGATTTATGAGCTAGTAAACTAATGAGACAAACGGAGAGTGATTCAAAACAGCGCGTCTGTGTTTTTCCATTCAGAGATGAGCCTGCTTAGGACCTCCATTCACTAGGTGGCGGAATGATACGAAAGGTGAAGCGGTTACAGTGCCGATATCAGCACAATATCGCACAGGTCTTAGCCAATCAGATTCGAGAACCAGAAAGAACTGTTGTATAATATTATATATTGTAATGTGGTAGATACATTTAATGAGATATGTTTATCATGAAATGTTCACTAATATTGAGATTTTAAAGCTACGATTATGTTCATATAAATGTTTGGAATTAAAGTTGAGAAAATGATTTTGCATGTGTGCGTTTGACATTTTGATGTCTCGTTAGACAAAAAAGAAAGCTCAGATTTTCTTTGACACCAAAGGCCAAACTCAACTGAAGGACAATGAGACCACTGACATTTATCTCACCTTTGTTTGATTCATTTAAAAGCAGACAGAATATTCTTATTCTTCAAAATCATATTTCTAGCTCTTCCATGTGACTTGGATTTCTTGAATTTAAAGCAGTTTGATGTTAGTGTCCATCACTGCTTCAGAAGATGAAGGACTCTTCTCTGTTTGTTTTGTGTTTATTATTGTGTTGCTTTTCTTCTGCCTTTTGCATTTTACTTACTTCAGTCATTTTACTTACCAGCTTGACATCCGTTAATATCATGTTTACTATACTGAAACTGTACCAGGATTGTGACCTCATAACTATCTCTTGTTTGGTGCCCAAGTTTTCAGACATTTTACTTTTAGACATTTTCATTGCGTTGTGACTAGCCTTGTGATGTGCCAGGGTGACCTTACGTATTACGTAATCATGTGGAAAGGTCACGCGTCACATATGTGCACACTTGCGGACCATTTTAAACAATTAACTGACACAAAGACATTAATTTATTTCTTTCCACATACAGTACAACAACATCTGAACAATCCTCTTTTTTCACACTTGTAAACACTGAAGCGGTAGTTTCACATACATCATATGCGTGACCTTTCCACGTGATTACATAATATTTAAGGTCGCGCTGGCGCATCACACGGCTAGTGCAAGATGAGAAGTTTTGGTTTAAAAGTACATATTTTGTATTTTTTGGTGAAAATTAGGATGGTTTTGCTAGATAAGACCCTTATGTTTTGGTTTCGATCGTCTTTGAAGCTGCATTAAAACTGTAAACTGTTGAGGTCCACTAAAGTCCACTATATGGAGAAAAATCCTGGAATGTTTTCCTCGGAAGGCTTCATTTCTTCTCGACTGAACAAGGAAAAACTTAAACATCTTGGATGACACAGGGGTGAGTATATTATCAGATTTTGTTAATGTAAGTGGAGTAATCCTTTCAGAAATAAAGCACGTGTTAACTTCCACCTGTGTAGTGTAGATAAGCGTCTCAGTGTAGTAATGTTACTACACAACATCACACATCAGGATACAAAAACATGAGTGATTTTTCTGTGACAAGAGCACAACTTCAATCATTTTAGTCTTGTCATTTGTTTTTCTCACCCTGCTCGGGTAGAGGTAATGCAACGTACAGACACCTCTGAAGGCAAATCATCTGATATATAAGTGTGTCTCCATCAATATATAATCCCAGATGTGACATCACCAAATGTAATTTTGATTTAAGTCAGTAGGCATACAGTAATCTGTACAGGTGTTGTGTTGTATGTGCTGATAGCTGAAAGCACATTTTATTGTTGTCAGTGATGTCATATACTGTATTGTGCTTGAATCTAGATTTACACATGAAGTCTGAAGCGTGTATTTTCTCTTATCTCACCTCAATATAGTTTTTGCTTCCTCAGTTGACACATCTGCTATGGACATGATTTTATGTTTAATCCTGGTATCCAAAGTGATTTGATACTTGAGAATCTGATGGAGGAACAGATCATCATTGTTTTCCAAAAAGAGAAAGCATGTAATCCAAATTATCTGACATTTTATCTGGTCATTTTTGACTTCATGTTTTTAGTATAATGAATTAGAATTTAGTAATTGTGGCATAGAAATAATTCGCTTTTATACAACTAGATATCATAACGCAGTGATTCTCAAACACTTTCGGCGTGCTTCCCCCCTAAAGAAAATGTATGACATAAAACATAAAATTTGAATGAAACAAAACTTATTAAAATCTAGCGCTGTTAGTTGGTAGCCCTAATGTTTAATAATTACACAGAATTAATGATAAATGAATGTGTCCTCGACTAAGAATTTACATATTCTAATCAGAATTGTCGATTCTTTCTATAGTCAACCGATAGTCGAACCATCTGTGTGTGCAAGCAGCACACACAAACAACTTTCTGATAAAGTGACCAAAACTTTCTTTCAAGTGATGAATGAAGACAAAACTGATGATGCATTTATATCTTTTTTTTTTTAAGTTAAAATATAAGGCAACATAAAAAAAATTAACCATTCCTAATAACATTTTAAAGCCACGATCTACAGAACATCACACAAAGATATAACAAAAAACATTTTGATAACTAAACCTAAAAAAATAACAAATGTGATCCTGCCTTGGAAACTCTGGCTACAATTCAGCGATTTTATTTAATTTGGAGATTTAGCGGGTCAAAGCAGTCATGACCAAAAAAAAACAACAAATGATAATTTGTGTTTGTTACTGTAAATGATAAAAACTAAGCTTAATATACAAATCATTAATCGCTAATTTATAACAAGAAAAACACTGAAATTAATGATTTTATAGACACGTTATTATTTAGCACAGAAATACTGCTTGCTTATTTGACTTTGATCATCTCTATTCACTTTAGGTACAGAAACACCTGATGATTCTTATATTATTTATTTCAGGAATCTCTTTTCTATGATTTGAAAGTGAACACTGACCATAATATTAAATCACAAGAAAGACATTCATGTCAGGCATAAATATAGGTTCGGTGCAGATATTTTCTGTCTCATCACTGAAATTTAAAGAAACGGCTTACCTTTTATGTAGTTAAAATTTTAACAAGATAACCACCCTGTTTTAAATACATTTTTAAACTTATTCCTGTCGAAAAACATCAGTTTTTTATGTTTAGTTTAATGAACTCCTAAAAATGAGATGCAGAGCACTTAGCGCGTTCGACTAAATTGCATGCACCAGGACCATGGACAGCACGCAAAAGCGCAACATGAATACAACAAAAATCAATTAAAAATTTATGGATTTAAATTAGATCAGAATTCATGTTTATAATAAAAAATATGGTCAGAAGTAACAAGGTGCAGAACAAATATGTGCAAAATGCCTAAAGTGCACAGAAACAAAACACAAGCCAAATAGATAAATCAAATAACTCAGAGTGATTTATAAATAAAATAAAGAAATTATTAAAATAATGAAAGTATAGCCAGAATTGTCAGCTTTGTCTTTTAAATTTGGAATGGTTTATTAACATAGAAACCTCTTATGGATGTGTAGCCTGGTCACAGCGGTTGTTGAATTTATTAACGCATTTTAAAAATATTTATTGAAAGCTACTTCTTCACATATTATTTGTATAGTATTATCATAATATGCTGTATATTAATATATTGGGAGAAAGCTGTTATATGTGAAATCAGATAATGTTCACCCATATAGGGCCGAAATTAAATGATCCTCATTTCATAACACATCTGCGACGATTTGACTGTGAGATTGGTAGTCGAATCAGGCTTCTCCTATCGATGCATCGAATCTTCGGCTATTCGGGGTCACCCCTTGTATTTGATAAAATGTCATAAAACTGGCATAATTTCGGGGGGCCCAGTTTGAGAACCACTGCCATAACATACCAATTTTACAGTCGTTATAGATACAGACATATGGAAAGCAAAAATAAAAAGGCTTTTAACAAATGTAATATTCAGCTTCATATCAGGTTCAAATCCTGATTTGTTATGTAATGTAAAATGTCACTTCAGTCACTAGCAGTAGATTCTTGACAATATGCAAAATGCGCAGGTTGAATAATGCTGTTATTTTGTTATGGATACAATATAATCGTCAACATTTGTAGAAATCATCATCCATCACACACAAATGTATTTGTTGTAACAAGATCTCATCTCACTATTTAAACACAAAGCACGTTTACTCGCTCCTGTCAGATTACACCGCAATATTCATCGTCGTGTCATTTTCTTCATGATTGTACCGCTGTGACATTACTGCAGCGTTTCACACGACAGGCGTTGTCGATTGACTTTGTGAAGGGATGCGGTACTCGTAACGTTCACATGTCGCGGTCATGCACTCGCCAAAGAGCCCATAAACCGTCAGATGTCATCTTGAACAAGCGTGATTTTGGGAAGGGAGCAATCTGCTACAGTTCCTCTGTTATTCAGTTTATGATCTTACAGATATTCAGACATTTGTACTTCTATCATGATGATGTCAGGGGTTGTTTACCAGATTAATGATGTACAATACACATTCAGACAGTAACAGAAAATGAACCACGATTCCGTATTCATCTACAAACACGAGTGTTTTCATTTTATTTCCAAAATGTTTTATACTGTGGCTCTCTGTGTTGGGTTTGGCAAGCTCATTCATTTAATGAAGTGAGAAATGAGTTTGAATGAGAGGTTGTTGTGGGTCATTCACGGTCCGGAGGGCATCTGTGACACTTTCATGTTCTGCTGTGAAGAATACTTCAGCGCTTATAGGACCTGATTTACACCGCGCTCATGCAAATGATCACAAAAGCGTCTGAAGTGACGTTATTCACACATTCAACTCATGCGCTCTTATTTAACCTGTAGTAGAGACTAGGCTAGATTTGTCTTTCTGGCATGTGTTTGTGGTTACACGTGTGTGGTTTTCTGGGTGTTTCGAAGTGTTTGAAGGGCTTTGTTTTGTTATTTCAACATGATCTCATGAGAACACGTGTGTATATTTACGTAAAGTTTGGTTGTACCACACATACATTTACTTAAGTTTCCATACACACTGAAACATAAAATCAATGTGTTGACAGGACTTAAGGGGTCGTTATAGTCGTGCGTAGGTCCTACGGCATAGCCGCGACGGCGCAGGTTCCGCGTCGGTATTCATTTATACTTTTGCGTCGTCCTCCGCGTCGACGTGCAAACACACGCGCAAACCACTGGTAGGCCGTATCCACGCGTGTAACCACAGTAGCAGCGCGACCGTCAGAGAAGAAGAAGCTTGGCAAGTTAACCCACAAACGAAGAAGAAACGGCAACTTGTTGTGTATGATTTGAGAAGACCAGCAATGATGGAAGTAAATGAACAGTGACTTTTGTTGCAGTTTGAGTTAAATCACTCCTCAACTTGGCTCATCTTTGTTTTCACCGTCGCAAACGTAAATGACGCAGTTTTTATACCTGATGGGAAGGGTTCTGGTGGACCAATCACAGCGCTTGCGGTCCGCGTAGAACTGATGTGCTGTAAAAATTTTTGCGTCAGGCTACGCAGAGGTACGCACAGCCTACGGATAGCCTATGGAACTTACGCATGACTATAAATTGGGCTTAATACGTAATTATTTACATATTATACCATGGGCTGTTGAATGCTTCATTCTGATTGAGAAATTTTCCATGGGTGTTGATTATCTTTCAATAACGGCACACCTAACCTTTAAAATGTCTTTAAATGTCTTAAAAATAGGCACTAGAGCAATATTTTTGGTAACCGTGGTATAATCGGATTAATTGACTCCGGTTATTTGAAAATAATGCAGGGTTTCTTACTCATAAAATAATGCAGGGTTTCTTACTCATATTAATGACATGTTTTCAGTCTTATTTTCTGACTTATTTATTGAAGACAATTTACTCATTTACCTAATGAAATGTTCATGACTTTCAGAGAATTACACAATATTAAACAAGACTACACTTTAATTATTTAACCATTTTGTAATATTTAGTTTGTTTGCCATGAAACACAAAAGGTGTTTTCTTATATTTAATAATAATTACACCAAAACACAACATAAATTCACAAAATGATGTCAATTTTATTCATTCACTGTAATCCATCTTTAAAATTCATACGATTGCGAGAAACATCCAAATTCAGTCCTTTCTCCAGCGATCTTGATCCCAGTTCTCATCAGCGACCGTAAACATCAAATCTCGCGTTCAAATTCAAATATTGCGCCTCAAGAAGCTTTAAGACACATTGCATTACAGCAGTGATAAACGCTCATTGGCTCTTGCATGCTACCTCACAGATCTGCGACATTGCCGTCTTTCAATCGATGTACTTTTCAAATTTGAAATGCGCACGTTGACAGAGTGATGCCTTTTAATATGTACTTTTGGTTCTGGTTTTGAAATTTCACACTAAATAAGTTAATGTGCTTACACTTGCCTGTCTGTTATGTTTTTAATTTCTAACAGTACATGATTTTAATAAACTGTTTTGGGTAATAATAAACTGTTTTTAATAAACTCTAATAGTGGCTTAAAAAATCTTTTAAATACTATATGGTTACTTACATTTTCCTACACATTTCTGTCCATTACATTGCATAATATAAAAAGAATACAATAATTACGTACTTTGAAAATGTGTTTATAAAAAGGGTTATGGTAAGATTTAGGGTTATCGATAAAATGGTTAAAAGGAAATCATACAGCAATTTTTATATGAAATAGGGGTGGGCGATAAATCTCCTGCGATTCTCATGCTTATCACAAAACCGGCTTTACTGATAAGTAGTAAATCGCCATCACCTGCTTTCAAATGGAGTGGCATTTACTACACAGAGCCGTAGTTCACCGAAAAGTTAGTCAAAATTGCGTTCATAATTGTGGACAAATCACCTAATGTGTGCGATTTTGCCAAGCTTCTCAGTGAAATTTGGTTCTATGTAGTAAATGCTGCAATTACTAATCACGAAACTGGTTTTACTGATAAGATATGCCTGATGCTGTGTTTACACCAGCCACGTTTGAGGTTTGTGGTGTCAAAATTGCGTCTACCGTGCCTAGTTTGCCGCTTGAACAGTTTGAAGAGCGAAGTAGACACGCGGAAAAAGCAAGCATTTGACGCGCGTCAGAGACAAAATCCACTTTTTGTGGGAGGGGCAAGTGCTATGTGGTTGTCTGTTTGCAAGATAGCTGATGTTGATTGTGCATTTATCGAGAGAGTTACTGGTTTGTATTTGGTCACCTTACTATAGGAGGAAAATAGTTTAAAAACATCAGGAATGGCGCGGGTTGATTAACTTCACGTGACTCAAAAGTGAAATGTGTATTTACAACTTACCAGGTTGCCCGTGTCCTCACTGACACTTTTCCAAGCGAGGTCCTTTTTATTCCTGTCTCTATAGAAATAAGAACTTGTGTCGTATAGCTCCGAGTGACTGCTCACGGACAATATCAAGCATTCCTTCATGCTGAATGAGTGACTCCAGGCTGATTGGTAAACACGGCGCGAAAATACACCAAAGTTCAAGATTTTTAACTCGAGCTTCAGCCGCAAATTCGCGCCAAAACGCAAAATGCACAAAAAACACCATTCGCGCGTACCGCGCCAGATGCTCAATTCGCGCGAACTAGACGCGTGAATGAGGCGTTTAGCGTCTGCCATGCTAAACGTCTCATTCGCGCCGCGAGATCTTCAGACACGCGTCAACGCATCTTCACATTGACTTAACTCTTTAGCCGCCATTGACGAGATATCTCGTCAATCAAGAGAACACGCTTCCCTGCCAATGACGAGTATTTCCGGCTTTCCGCAATACCACTATTATCCACCAGGTGGCGCCCTTCCGCAACTTTTTAAACCCGGATGTATTGCCCTATTGCAAGCAGCTGCATGTCCATGTCTGTTTTAAAGATCGCTCTGAATGGGATCTCTATGAAAAGTCCGTCACAAAAATGGAATTATCTCTGCTTTTTGCTGAAAATTTGGCTTTTTGTAGAAACCTACCCATATTCAAAAGCTGATTACAAAGGAACTACTAAAGGTAGGATGAACGTTTTTTTTTTTTTTTTAAAGCAGAGGGTCTGTTCTTTCATTTGGTATATTGTATGTTTATATATTTAAAAAAGAACATTTTCTGGAAGGCATTAAACTTTTGTGAAAATCATGAAAAACGCTGGTGCTGGCTAGCAACTTTTTTTAAAAACGCTGGCGGCGAAAGAGTTAACATTGAAATCACTCGCGCTTGACGCCTCTGCCGCGGCTGGTGTAAACGTAGCATGAGTATCGCAAGCGATTTTTTTGCCCACCTCTTGTATGAAAGATTTGTAAATGTTTTACGTTTTATAGCTGTAAAATCGTGATAATGCTACAATTAAATGTTGCAAATATGTCTACATTGTATTCTTCAGAATCTATTTAAATGTACAAAAAGGACATTTTTTGTTTTTGTAAGTTACATTAAATTAATACGTGTTAACAGTGAGACCAGTCATGCTGTTTATATGCAGTTACTACACTGTCAAAAATAGTCCCTAGCTGTCACTGGGGCTGTACCCTTTCAAAGAGTACGCCTAAAGAGTGCATATTAGTACTTTGGGTACCATATTTGTACTAGAGCTGCAAATTTCGACTATTTTTTCAACCGATTAGTCTATCGATTATTTTTTCGATTAATCGAATAGTCTAAAGATTTTTTTTACAAATAATAAATGTAACATCTGCTATTAATGCCAACATTTTATTGAAGCATTTTCTCAATTAAACAAATACACAAACAGTGCCAGTGCCAAGGAAAATATAACAAATCACATAAAAACAAGTCCAACATTAATTCAGCCTAACATAAACAGTGCAAAAGGGGCATTATTCACCTTAAACAAATAAAATATATTAATATTAAAGAAGTAAAATAAAAATAAATCAAACTGAATAATAACTCCTTATTAATATAAAAACATGTCCTGCTCTTTATTGTTCCAGCCCTAGTGCTAATCATAAACTAATGAAGAGTCATCATTAACTACAAAATGACTCACATGAAATCATTGTTTGTTAATACATTAACTAAAAAACATGTCATGTTGTACTTAATGATGACTCTTCATTAGTTTATGATTAGTACATGCATTCTAATCAGCATTAGTTCAGACTGAAGTAAAAATAAGTTCATTGATTCATGAACCCTTATTATAAAATGTAACCATATTATTACTGTTAATATTATTACTATCAGTAGTAACGTTACTGCATTCTCATTTAGCATCAACTTTAACATTTAACTTTTCTTAAGTCTCGGGTAAATACAAATTTAGTTAGCAAGATCTTCTAATATTTTATAAACGGCGTTTACGCTGCTGTTACTTTAAATAAACGCATGTCAGGAATACCTAACGAGACGAGCTTTTATAATATCTGCGCACATAGCAAAAAAATAAGCTATGGGAACTCCACGCTGCCAGCTGGCTTTCAGTGCACGCGGGCACATGCCTATCTCAGTGTAACACAGTAACTTATTATTTCATAACTTCTTAATATAAAAAGTTAAACATGTCCCGCTCTTTATTTACTGTTTCAACATACTGCCCAGACGCGATGCAATGTCGTGTCTGTCAGGCGTCTCGCAGCTCGTATTAAACTAAGATGTAAACACAGCTGTATTAAGCACAATATATGCCTGCATTGATTCTATTGTTGTATAAAAACTTACTGTAAAAATTCAAATACTTACGCTGCCGTCGCGTCATTCTGAAGTCGGAGAGCTCCAGGTTGTTTTCTTTTAAGATGACCATGCACAGATGTTGCGCTGCTGTGGTATGCCATTTCAGTTTTACACAGTATGTGTTTTATTTGGTCTCTGCTTAAAGTATTCCCACACTTTTGATCACGTTCTGGCTGTTTGGTATAACACTTGTATTATCCGGTCGGAGCTGAAGCCGCCTTCATTTGAAAACGTAAACAATGCGACGCATCGACGCATTTCCGGCAAATCGACGTAATTACGTAATCGACGTAATCGACTACGTCGACGCGTCGTTCCAGCCCTAATTTGTACAGGACATTTTTAAAGGGTACTGCCCATTTTTGGACGTGTAAGGTGTTCTGGGTTGGTTTTGGTGCACTGCATGTCAGAAATAGTGCTGGATGAGTTATGTGGTGAATTTAATACTTAAAGGTTTGTTTAAAGTATGTGGATTATTATTAATGACGCCTGTCTTGGTAAATGCCAGTAGTAATAATATATATAGGCGTTTCATCAGTGAGGTTCAGAGAGTGAAGGTCTTATGGATATTTCCTTCATGAGCTTTGAAACTCATCTAATGCTTATTTCAGGTGATGCTGCTTCAGTCCAGAATTGTGTTGACTGGATATATTTGGCAGGCGGAGGACCGTATCACTCGGGTTACAACAGAAGTGCCGTTTCCTGCATGTTTCCTTGTGACGTGGCTGGGAATGAGTTCAAAACGGCCTCGGTTTAGGTGAATGTATACGGGTGAAGGGATGTCTGCTCCACTCCTGACTCTTGGCACAGGACAAATGGACCAGTTGTTAAAATTTCTGCTTTTGACACATCGCAGAAAATGTTCTTGGTGACGCTGTCTTTAAAAAGCTGTAGGGTGGAAAGAAAAAGTCATCTATAAAAGTAAATGATATCACAGTCGCTGTAGCGTGACCTCCGCTTATGTATGTTCTCCTGGAAGTATTTTGCCGAAAGCGTTGAGTAATTGTGATTATTCAAACTGTGTGTAGGTTGAGTAATTCATATCTTTCTTCAATGGTTTGCTTTCTGTGTCGGAGTGAATAAACCTCCCTTCATAGTAAATCCAATTATCACAGAAGAAAAGACCATCTATATTCACATATGTAATTATCATATCGTCCTCGTCTGTTTTTATAAGGTCACTTTTTCATACGTCCTCTAAATGGCTTTACTGTTTGTGTTTGCTTGTTGTCGACACACAGTGACATCGATGCAAACCCCTTCTATTTTTCTTTCAGGATTAATTTATGAAGAATGAATGTGATGGGTTCATTGTGCTGCAGTATGCATGCAAGGAAGCAAGTCCTTATTTTTATTCATAGTTCATATTTTTATGAAAAGTAATTTACATTAGTTAGCATTACAACAAAGGCGCAGGGGTCGTGCATTTACGCACGCACCCGTACCTTAATGAACAATTATCTGCTAAGTTGCGTTCAAGGCTCCTAAATATACCAGCAGTTTAGTGGCAGTTGCTATGGGACTCGCTGTTAGTGATCGTAATTAACAGTAACAACTAATTAAAGTAGTAAAGCTCTTGAAGTCATGGCAGTGTAAATATATGTGTGTGTGTTTGCAGGCCAAGAGCCATGTGATCTGGATTCAGCTCCAGCATTTGGCAGTGAAATTGTTTTTTTCTTTAATTTTCCAACATACAACCAGACTAAAGCTAGGGGCACACCAAATATGTGAGAGATTACAATCATGATGACAAAAATAATGTTTGTGGATTACCGCTATGTGGTCTTTACCACACAACACATCTTTAAATTCCCTTCACATGTGTTTATAAACAACGTATGAACACAAGAAATCTCGCAATGTCTCTCGTGGTCAAACGTGACTTCACAGTAAACAAACATGACGGACGACGCATAAAGAAATGTATTTAATACTGTGAACTGTTTTTTATTTCTCTGATGTCCATCTCACTTTGGACTGTGCCTGATGCACTATGACTGTGGTTGTTATGGTTTCGTCTTTCATCAGTTTGCTTTCTGATTGGGTATCATTTTATTTCATGTGATCATCTGGTCCCCCCACACAAGAGGATTTTTGATCATAAATATTGAACATGTTGATTTGCAATCGGAGCGCCTTCAACATGCTTTCCGAGCAGATTTAGGAAACCACAGAAAAATTGTCCAAAAAATACCAATCTGATCTCTAACAAAGTCCTTTACAAAAAATCTCAGCTTTTGTATTTTTTAAGAAACCTACTCATATAGAAAAGATTATTAAAAGAGAACAAATTGTTTTTTTTTAAGCAGAGGGTCTGTTCTTTCATGAACATTTTCTGGAAGTAGGGCTGTCACAATGATTAAATAATCATCTCATCGCAATGATTTCAGATCACCGCAATGATTGCATATCTCTTATAAAAAACACAAGGGGGAGCTGCAGGCCTGTATAAACGAGACCGTATCTGATGGCGCTCCTTAACTGACAGTGTAACGCAAAACATTGCAAAGCCATTCAATACAGTGGAAAAAAACAGCATTTAAAAAAATGCTGTAAAACTTTGATAAGTAGTATGAACTGAAAGGTAAAACATACATTTCCAAAACAGCAATTCCAAATTTAGGGAAGTCAAGAATGCTATTATTAGGATTTGTAAGGAATTTATTTTTTGCAGCCACTACAGACATGTGATCCAGTACTAATATGACCTTAGTAGGATACTACTACTATTTACAGTTACTATTGTGTTTATTTCTAATGCGGAATGTTCAGATTTTGAAATATATATTAATTAAATAATCACTTTCAAATATGTGTTATGTGTATTAATATATTTAAATAATCACAACAATGTGTGGAAATTATTTCATGAATAAACAAAAATGTATGAGAATTGTCAAAGCATTGAAACAGACAATTAATCATCATAATTTATTAGACAATTAACCGTCAGCCAAATTTCATAATCGTGACAGCCCTATCTGGAAGCCATTAAACTTGCGTTAGCTGGCAACTTTATTAAAAAACGCTGGCAGGGAAAGAGTTTTACCAGCCTGATTTCACGAGAAATCATCCATAATTTACGAGTTAGCTAAATCGGATGAGTTCTAATGCAGTTAATCATGCAAAAATGTACGATTACCATACAAAAACAATAACGAAACCCCACCCCTAACCCCAATGTCACAGGGGCAAATCCAAATCATACAAAAATTTATGAATGTCAGTGCAAATTAATACGAATTAGCCACCTCGTAAAATAAGTACGAATTGACATGAGATAGCATTTATTTTACATGTATAGTTCAATGCTTGTTTACACATTTAATGTACTGCACTTTGTACGAATCCAAAATTTTAGTCTGTTCCAGCATTATTGGACTGCCATTTACATAAATCCTCTCTCTGTGCTTTGTCTCTTAAATCTCACTCGTATTTGTTTGCATTCAAACATGGTGCATTGTCCCAAATAGCTTTACTAAACCTTCAAAGGTCTGGACGGATATATTGTGTTGACAACCAAACTTCTTTAATGTTGTTTCCACCTTCAGACCTGTATTATGATCTATTATCTCTTAGAGCAAGCTGGAAGTAAGCTGGATTTTAGGAAAACTAATCCCAGCCGGTGGAATATGAGGAAGTTAATCTCTGATTTAAAAACTCTGGGAAGATTGTTTATATTAAATGTGGAATTGCATTGTGAAATGATCACCGGTCTCACAGGAGGTTTGAGAAGTATTACTGTTGCTTCTCAAAGTATTTTACTATCTATCTACAACCAAATACATTTCTGGCATGAGGTTTAGCAGCGTTCAGCTCAGTGAAAGCTTTCAGATGTTAATAAAATATACTTATAGTCCTTATAGAAATAAAAAGGCTGTTTTTTTTGCTAATGTCTCCTGCCATTCAGATGTTTCTCCTGTTTAAAGCTCTTTATATACATTTGTTTGAAAATATAGCAGTGCATTCACTTTTCTTTCATTGTACTGTATAGTAGGAGAGTTTAATTACAAGACTTTGTGTATTCACTTGGGTTTTTGCATGATTAAAACAATCACCAGCGACCGTGTGAGACTTTCCGTAGGTGCCGCGCTTCGCCCGCATTGCCAGGCCGCTCAAGTGATTAACTGAATATTTATCAACACACATATGACGCCTTTAACCCTCCCTAGAAGGTGCAAATTGTGACGCGCCGCCAACATTCGGCAGACATTTGCATAGCATTTGACTGATGGGAATTTTGACAGATTGTTTGTCGTCTGAGGAAAGCGTGAGCTGTAGGCACTCGGTCCTGAGTGTAATCATTTAGATGATGACCTCCCAATCCAAGCAGATGGCCGTCACTGAAAGAGAAAAACACTGACATGTTAAATACGTGGGATAAATATTCCTCGCTGATTCTTATATGTTGTTGTAAGGGATCTCAGGTTTCGGAAGGAGAACAAAACTGCAATCGTTCCCCGGTTTCGGACACAATATGTCTGAGGGCGTTGCTAGAGTACGAATATATTGTATTGCAATATGGAGCGTTTAAGTATTAACCTTAAATCAAAATTAAACAACAGATTTGTAAATGAAAAGGTTTAATTACAGTACTGACTTAAAGTTACAGTTGAAATGGTTACACTATAAATGCATGAAATGGTAAATAATACAAACAATTGACTGTTTCCAATGTATGTGAGATATTACCTGATAAAATAGAGAACAGAGAAAGAAAGAAAGTTTCGAAGAAAGAAATTCACACTTGAGAACTGAAATCTAGGCCTAATGGCCCGAACCCCAGAACTTAGGTGAAGAAAGAAAGGAAAGGGGAAAAGACCAATGCAAGGCAAAAGCTAAAATGCAAAGGCCCAGAGCTCATAAAAACATTGACCTTTATCCTCTATCTCTTGACCATGTGACTAAGCCTAACTTGATACATTCAAATTGACCAATCAAAAGATCACCTTTAACCCCCACTGTACTTGACAAAACCCAACATAATACATTCAACTGACCAATCAGAAGACCATCTTTAACCCCCACTGTATTGGATAAACAGCTGTAACAATAGTCTTTGATCAGCACAGGGGGTTGTGCCAAGTTGTGACCAAGGAATAAGTTCCTTCAATTTTAATCTTACATTGTGAACGTTGAAGAATGACTTGTGTGTATTTGTATGTCTGTGTCTTCTTTCATTACTCATACACAAGTATACAAAAACAAATTCCCTTGACTTTGCAATGACCTTTAAATGCTTACTGGATTAGAAAATCATTCAAATAAAACAAGTAAGTAATTGCTTGTGAGATTTACTTGATTCCTTGTATAGATGAAATATTTTAGAAACGTGTTTGATATAAATAAGACTTAAAAATAGATTTATTCACTGGCTGGAAAACACAATATTAAAATACCCTAGTTATAACATGTTAAAACTGATGATACTATTGTAACACGTTTTTTTACATAGCATGGTATTCATATTAGTGTAAATGTTTAAAGGTGCCATAAATGTTTAAATTGTGCAAATTGTTACGAGGATTTTTAAAGTAAAATTTTTAAGTACAACTTACCTACTAAAATCAAATAAAATCTACTTAATAATGCATGAAAAACATATGCTAAAGAATTAAGTAAATGTTACTTCATTATCTTTTTAAGTTAAGTTTATTTCAAAATTTAGGTAAAGTCTATTAGTTTTTTGGAAAATTGAAGCATTGCTGTCCTAAAAATATTAAATAAATCGTATTTACTATTTGTTATTTTCTTGAACATAGTTCTATGGACTAAGTTATTTTTAGTGTTATAAATGGCATTATAACACAAAATTCATGACTGACTATAAGTCAGTCATTGAATAAACTTGATTCTGAACAGAAACCCACACAAACTGTGTTTTTGACATGCATTGTCAGCACTGTGAAGAAAAATACAATATAATGTTCTCAACAGGGTTCATGTAAAGAAACACCCATTACCTGAATGGTGACTTCACAAAATTATCATTTACAACAAAACAACATCAATAATATAAGAGTTTAAACCTTTATGACATTTTATTAACAAATATTTAAGTAGTTAAAGTTTTTATCAGTTCTTATTCTGTGATAAAGCTTAAAAAATAAAAATATTCAGGCGCAAAGGATTTTACTTGAATTTTTTTAATTTAATGGATTTAATATTCTTAAGTTAAATGAACTAAGATTGTTAACTTTAATCTGCTAAAGTTTTTGATTAAAATGTACTTAATTATTTTAGGTCTATGTGCAGTGACAGTTAAATAATACAAGAAAATATCTAATACCACTTACTATTCCCACACAGTTCATTTTCTACATGAATTAATTGTGTATTTATTATCATTTTACTTAGGAAAATCTAGTTCTCAATAAATGTTAATATAATTATGTAGAAATTCTGAGAGTTAATCTAATATATATTACTACACCAAAAAGTTTGTTTTATCAGTGTTGTAAAACTGTATTTATAGGCATAGATGAATAATAAGAGTTGTGTACATCAGTGGTTCTCAAACTTTTTCAGCGTGCGGCCCACTTTGTGTACGATGCATTCCTTCGCGGCCCCCCCAAAGAAAAACAGTTACAATACCTTAAATTACACAAAGTAGTGCTGCCTTATTTTTTTAGGTTTAATTTCACATTCATGATAAATAATGTATTTTATAAAATGTCATAAAACTGGGGCCCCCCTGGCACCATCTCGCGGCCCCCCTGGGGGCCCCGGACCCCAGTTTGAGAACCACTGGTGTACATATCATGAGCCTCAAACACGATTGTTTCCTCCTTCTTATGTAAACCTCGTGCACGCAAAAGATCACTGGAAAACAGACCAATATCAACATAACACCAACTGTGACGTTACAGTCCAGATGTACGCCCCAACATTAAATTACACATTAAATTAAGTACAATGTTGTTACAATGCAAAGTTACTGCTATATGCTAGTTAATGCTATATGCTAGTTAATGCTATATTCTAGTGTTTAGGCTGAAGTTCTACTATTGACGTTACAGTTACGTTTTGCAGGTCCATACTGAAAAAAACACAAACTTATCACTCAGCAACGTCCATTAACAATCTCCCAACAATTGATTATTCCTCAAAATCTGATACAGACTCAAACATAAGATCTGTTTACATACACACAGAGCTACTGAAGGAGAAACAGCCAATCAGAGCAGAGCTCAACATTATTATTCATGACCCTTTCAAATAAGGTAATAATAAACCATTTCATTATAAAGACAAATCCTAGGGTTGTAAATGGACATTTAAAACTGACTCTGGATCATTTTTGCCCTTAATAAAGTTACAAACCTTCTGTGTAGATATCAGAGAATAATTTAACAGATTGTTACAATGCATTTCTTAGGCTATTTGTAGGATATTATTCATTGACAACTACTATAGGTCTGTCTCCCCTATTGTTACAGCTGGGGTCATAATATTACATGTGGGCTCGTCCGGAATCTAAACCCGGGACTTATTGCATCCCAAGCGGGAATCATTCCCCTGGTATGACTTCAGCTCTAAGACCTAAATTGAAGTACCATAGTATTACTATCTGATACAGTCACTGTACTGTAGTGCTGCCACAATACATTTTTAAAATGTTGTGGTTCTCACTCCACAGTAATAACAAACTCATATTACTTTAACAAGGAGTCAGCTGCAGTAATACAGGCGTCACAATGAGTGCAGGTTAAATGAGAAACACACTGTGAAAATGATTCATTCCCACAGGTTCAACATTAAGCCTGAAAGCGTTTTGTTTTCTTGTTCTCTTAAACTTCTCTCAAGACATTGGAAAACAACCTCAAACGCAGCTGAATCTTAACATAAAATAATCAAGCTGCCCGCATGATGTCCAAGACGCCTGAAAAACTAAAGACTTGCTGATGCCATTCATGAATTTGGATGTAGTTCAAAATAATTTTCACCATTGAGACTCGACTCTAAACATTATAACTTTAGCCTTGAGAAATAAAAGCCCACTGGATAGAACTTTATTCCTCCAAACAGACCAGAACAAAAGATGTTTATTTCTTGACAAACAACTACACGCTGAATTATTCAGCCATTGTCGCAAAATCATTACAGGAATGGTTCACCTTATGTTTAAAAAAAAGACACAAAGGCAGTACTCATGCTGATGTTTCAGACAATGAAAGTAAATGAGGACAGACAATCACCATTAAAATATCAAATGAATCCACATGACTCTTCTGGAGTGACACAAAAGCATTACGTGATGCACAGAATGAAAGTCATCAGTATTTTTTTTTCTTTAAATGTTAAGCTTCAAGAGACACAGAAAATAAAGTTGAGGTTATTTTATGAGTCATATTTTTGTGTGAACTGTTTCTATAAAATATTTTGTTGTTTTTGGTCCTGCATTGTGTTGTTTGCAGGACCATCTTGCAGTTGAATTGTATATACAGACATTCAATGCTTTAACAGCAAAACAAACCATCTGTGCCACAAATGCTGTACCAGGCTTCAATAACACCAAATGCAATCTTCCAAGCCTATAATTGGGAAAATGTTGGAGCAATACATCGTTCTTTCATTCATCACAAACGTACCATTTCCGCTTTGTGGAGGAGACTTCCCAAATCTGGTTAGTGAATTCCTGATGGGAGCAAAGTGTTGCTTTACTGGACCAGTTGTCTTTAGGAAAGAGCCTGGCATGGCTGAATCTTTCACACCTACAGCAGAAAAATCCACAGAGAGGCAAACCAAGACACAAGTGTGTGTGAAAGTGCGATTGCTTATCTTATGTATCACCAGTGTGTAAAGTTTAATGTACCATCCGTCATTAATCCGTCTTATCCAGCATCAGTCATTTTTTATCCTTACTTTCTCCCCTGCACCTGTGGGTGTTTAAATTTTAATATCTTCCTCCAGTGTTCATTATCACTGACTGTAGTTCTTCGGTTTCATCTCTGCTGAACTTTAATTATGTGATGTTTGGCTTTTCTTTTTTACAAAGCACGTGTTAAAGTAGGCAAAGGTTTTACACATTGTGCACAATTACTGGTAAATGTGGTTTTGTCTTCCTAACCTGACAGATGTTCCAAGTTGTTTGCACTTACCAAAGCAGTTTTCTCCCAAAAGTTTAAGTCAATGCAGTAACAATTCACACAGCGGTGCAGGAGGTCTCTGAATAGCTGGTGCATTTGTAAAGCAGACGCAGTCGGCCATATGCTTCGCTCGCAGACATCACCGCAGGTGTGTAACAAGCATCAGGACACACACTGCTTCACTTAGATTTCACACTATCCCTCAGGCACCTCATCACTATGGGAAGTGCAGCGTCGATCAAGAGGATGACATGCACAATTGATCTATCGCTCCTAAAACTTGGGCTGTTTATGGAGACGCTCGGCTTGAGTCTAAACAACGACCTCACATGCACAGCAGCCAGGACGTGATGCGGTTAGATTCAAGAAACAAATCACTTTTTGTTCTCACTAAAAGCAAAAATGCTCATCCAGTTATAAGACACCATCTTAAAAAACTGATAAGTCAGACGATCAAGAGCACACTCATTTTATATTTGTTTAAAGAATGCATTGAAATAATATGTCAAATTAATCTCTGATAGGTGGTATGTGTCTTTATCTGGAGTCATAACACTTATATATAATCATATCAGGGTTGTGATTCTCATTTGGGATACGTCCCAGGTTCATATCCCGGACGAGCCCCCATTTAATATTATGATCCCAGCGTAACAACAGGGGAGACCAAAATTATAGTAATTGTCAAATATCTTACAAATAGTATATTAAAGGTGCCAAAGAATGTATTGAAATGTATAAATTTTTTTCTGATATCTACATAAAAGGTATGTGACTTTATTAAGTGCAAAAAATGATCCAGAGATAGTTTTACATGTCCATTTTTCCCTAAACTGAAATGGGCTGTTATTACCTTATTTGGAAGGGTCATGAATAATAATGTTGAGCTCTGCTCTGATTGGCTGTTTCTCCTTCAGTAGCTCTGTGTGTGTGTAAACAGATCTTATGTTTGAGTCTGTATCAGATTTTGAGGAATAATCAATTGTTTGGAGATTGTTAATGGACGTTTCTGAGTGGTAAGTTTCTGTTTTTTTCAGTATAGATCTGCCTAAACGTTAGCATTAACTAGCATATAACGCTAACTCAGCGGTCACAACTTTGTTTTTAGCATTGGAACAACATTGTAATTCATTTAATTTAATGTTGTGGGTGTACATCTGGACTGTAACGTCACAGTTGGTGTTATGTTGAGATTGGTCTCTTTTCCAGCGCTCTTTTGCATGCACAAGGTTTACATAATGAGGAGGAAATAATCATGTTTAAGGTTCATGATATTTCCATGTACACAACTCATATTATTCATCTATTCCTGAATAAATATAGTACATCCTATGCTACCTTTAAGAAAATGTGTTGTGGTAATAAATTTGGTTGGAATTCCACCAGACATCATATGTATAGATGTTTCAGGGTTCCCACGGGTCCTTGAAATCCTTGAAAGTTTGTGAATCTGGGGCAAAATATACATACATAGATACAGGTCATTGAAAGTGACTCTTTTATGAGAGAAGTTTTCTGGAAACAAAATCCATATTATTCCCTGTGTAGTGTAGGATAATATCATAAAAATTCTAGACTTTTTAAGCACACGTGCTAAACTGTTCGCTTTAAATGCTTATATCGTATGAATGTCGATTCATACCAAAATGCTTTTTTGCATAGTGGTATTTGACACATGAAAACGTCTCGGGTTATGTTTGTAACTGTTTTTCACTGAGAAGGGAACGAGATGCTGCGTCTCTCTTGCCATACTTCCTGTGTCCCTGTAACGCCGTCTTTGGCAATATTTAAGATAGCGATATACTTCCTGACTCCCGCGTCACCCTGTCTTTGTCGTTAAGCCTCATCATTGGTTGAATTTTGATATACACATTCAGACACACTTACCTCTGGAGGGGTCCACAAAGTGTCACCGCAGTGACGCAGCGTGAGTTCCCTCAAAAGGGAACTGTAACAATGTATCTTAAAAGGTAACACGATGTAACCTTGCTCTCACTTAAGAATGTGTCCCCATATTTAGTCCTTAAATTTGAGGTTATTGGACCTGGAAAGTCCTTGAAAGTTCTTTGAATTTGAAGTTAACTAAGGTGTGGGAACCCTAATTTATATCACAGCTATCCTGTCTTTTTTCAGATCTCTGAACCCTTAAACATACAGATTATCCCTCAGGAATAATAAATCTAAGAAATGAATCTGTAGACCAATGGCGATGGACAGCTTCTCCAGGTAAGCTTTGCTCAAGTCATGTTAGTCTGATTTAGAAACCATTGGGGAATGAAGGTTTTGTGTCAGTTGATCCCAGCATGCAGCTCTTGACTTCAGCATTAGGATTGCATTGACTGACAAACAGTCACTTTTAGAGCTTTGGAGAAGAATTGATCTATTTATCCCAGAGAAAACCCCAGGAGGGGATGGCAGAGCAGACATGTTTCTCATGCCTAACAAATTCTGTCCACCGACACACCTTTCAGCTTTAGCCAGAGGAGGACGATTTCCCACAGGACACACAGAATAAAATCAGCGCCGAGCTGAAAGTGAAAGTGACCGCTAGAAACTAAATGAAGCGTCTTAGCAGCACTGCCTTTATAAAGGACCAATTTCCTTGAAAGTTCATTCCTGTCTTTACAAGACAGACTGGACCACACGGACTGCTACAGATGAAAAGTCTGTGTTGAATGTATAAAACCTGTATGGAGAATAAACAACTGGCCATACATGACATTTTTCATTATACTCTTTAAAGGCAGAGTGCACAATGTTTGAAAGCCAATGTTGATATTTGAAATCACCTAAACATACATGCCCCTACCCCAATAGAATCTGGACCTTTTTTTAAAAGACCCACCCCACACATACGCAACCCCGGCAAGGATGTCGGTTAGTAGACACGCCCCTTACTGCAGATTGGCTACAAGTGTGTTTTGGTAGTCGGCCCGTCTCCTTTTCCAAAGCGTTTTTCAAACATTGTGCACTCCACCTTTAAAATAATTTACAGTCTCTAATGAACTTGGTAAGATATAAGTGACTTCTCATGTTATGGCTTTAGCTGGTCACTTTTTTAAGTCATTTTTAAGTCTAAGAATTTATTTATTGTGGCAACTGGAGGTGTACTTCAGCTTTGCATTTAATCTCATTGCTAATCATGAGAAACATCTGAGATACTAAAGAGAGCTCATTTATTATTTTAATATAAGAGATTATGAAATCAGATAATCTGCAACACTTGAACAGAATAATCTTCTCTGGATTAAATCTTTCTTGGCCATTTTAAAGCTTTGGATTTGAATATAATCTCTCCCACCTAAACCTGTTAAAGCTAAAACCATTATCAGACTCCTCATGGTGCTTCCTAAAGGATTACTGCAATGTTTAAGGGCAAAATGAATTTGTCCTTTGTGACAATGTTTAACATCTTTGAGTGTTTATAATTTGGAGTAGGGCTAGACAATAATTCCATAATAACATTGGTTTGTATATATATATATATATATATATATATATATATATATACACTCACCTAAAGGATTTTTAGTAACACCTGTTCAATTTCTCATTAATGCAATTATCTATCAACCAATCACATGGCAGTTGCTTCAATGCATTTAGGGTCTGTGGTCCTGGTCAAGACAATCTCCTGAGCTCCAAACTGAATGTCAGAATGGGAAAGAAAGGTGATTTAAGCAATTTTGAGCGTGGCCTGGTTGTTTGTGCCAGACGGGCCGGTCTGAGTATTTCACAATCTGTTCAGTTGCTGGGATTTTCATGCACAACCATTTCTGTGGTTTACAAAGAATGGTGTGAAAAGGGAAAAACATCCAGCATGCGGCAGTCCTGTGAGCGAAAATGCCTTGTTGATGCTAGAGGTCAGAGGAGAATGAGCCGACTGATTCAAGCTGATAGAATAGCTACTTTGACTGAAATAACCACTCGTTACAACCGAGGTATGCAACAAAGCATTTGTGAAGCCACAACACACACAACCTTGAGGCGGATGGGCTACAACAGCAGAAGACCTCACCGGGTACCACTCATCTCCAATACAAATAGGAAAAAGAGGCTACAATTTGCACGAGCTCACCAAAATTGGACAGTTGAAGACTGAAAAAAATGTTGCCTGGTCTGATGAATCTTGATTTCTGTTGAGACATTTAGATGGTAGAGTCAGAATTTGGTGTAAACCAGGGCCGTGCACAGACATTTTGAGGGGCAGTGGCCCAAACCAAAAAGGGGGCATGGGGGGCACAATTTATATGGTTTTAACAATATGTTGTGTTATAGATTAGTATCAAATAATATTAGTGATTATAATGGAAAATAGACTTTATAACAAGATTTAGAGTGTGACAAAACTTCTTAATATTCTATATGATTTACATGCTGACGCTTTGTATCCATGTTTGCAATTTTAAACCGCTTTTGCAGCCTCCCTTCCAACTCTGACTTTTTTAAAAAAAAAACATTGTTTTTTATTTTTTGTCGACAAAGTGTTCCAACAACAGCAAATTTGTATTAGATCTCATCGGGTACATTACTCATTAGACAATCACTGTAATTCTAAAAATGTTTGCTAAGTTGTTAGCACTTTAAGAAGACTCAATCATCCACAGAAATACAAAAACATAGGAAAGACGAGAGAGGTCATCCATATTTTTATTTTTGCTGCTTGTTTTCTCATGATCTCGAGATAACAAAAGTTGTTTTCTCGCTATCCAGACATAATAATCCAAATGCCATAATGTAATTTCCTGTCCATTATATTTCATTTATTTTGAAGTGGACTGCTGAGGCAAATGGAGTCTTCGCCGTTACCACGCGTAACTAATTGTCGATAGACTTAATAAATAAATAAAGTTTGATGTTCGTGAATTTAGGGACCATCTCTAAAGTGCACTGTACAAGTTTCTATCTTCAATAGTATTTAACAGTTTGTTTAAATAAATATAAAACATCTAAAAAAGTGTGCATAGTTGACAACCACGAACACTTTACAGTTGGTTTTGTGACTGTTTGTTGACTTTAAGTTATTCCATTTTAATGCTGTTTAAAGTAGAAACGTATATTGAGTACTTTAAAGACGGTCCCTAAATTCAATCAAATTGTCAATTATTGGCAAATCTGTTTCATCTTGAGCGAGTCCCTGATCTAAGTAAAATCTCATTTGATCATCCATGCTAATTTGCTAAATATGCTTTTGCTGTCTAAAAATTATGTTCTATTGAGCACACATATGCTTTAATCACATCACAAGAATACAACTTTTGTTATGTCAAGATCACGAGAAAACAAGCTGCTGTTTTCTCGAGATAACGAGAAAATTAAGTATTGATCACTAGAACACAAGCAAGCAAAAATAAATATAGAACACAACCTCTCTCGGCTTCAAACTACCAAATTACTAATTGAGCAGCTCAACAACTGAGGTAATGTAATGAATCTACCTGTTAATACAACAAACTGTCGTCTTCGCCCTTCAAAGAGTGGACACAGAATGTGAGAGATGCTGCAGAGCGGCTGGAAATCACGAAGAGGATTACCAGAAACAGTGGATCTTTAGACTAGCAGCAACAGAACAATTTGACTGGGGTTGTCGAGAGGGGCACCTCAGCCGATTAGGGCAGAAGGGCAGTTGCTCTAGCCACCGGGCCACCCCCCTGTGCATGGCCCTGGTGTAAACAGAATGAGAACATGGATCATCATGCCTTGTTTCCACTGTGCAGGCTGCTGGTGGTGGTGTAATGGTGTGGGGGATGTTTTCCTGGCACACTTTAGGCCCCTTAGTGCCAATTGGGCATCATTTAAATGCCATGGCCTACCCGAGTATTGTTTCTGACCATGTCCATCCCTTTATGACCACCATGTACTCATCCTCTGATGGCCACTTCCAGCAGGATAATGCATCATGTCACAAAGCTTGAATCATTTCAAATTGGTTTCTTGAACATGACAATGAGTTCACTGTACTAAAATGGCCCCCACAGTCACCAGATCTCAACCCAATAGAGCATATTTGGGATTTGGTGGAACTGGAGCTTCGTGCCCTGGATGTGCATCCCACAAATCTCCATCAACTGCAAGATGCTATCCTATCAATATGATCCAACATTTCTAAAGAATGCCTTCAGAATTGCTGAGAGGTGCTGAAGGCGAAAGGTGGTCAAACAGTATTAGTATGGTGTTCTAAATAATCCTTTAGGTCAGTGTATATATATATTTATAAAACGGTTAGTTCCAATCCTTGATTCTGATTGGTCAATAGGTGTGCTTTATTCGCAATAAAACACTGCTATGACCGCTTCACCCAACGGTTCTATTTAATATCACTGCGCCCTTAGCAACACCCTTAGCAACACATAAACATATAATGAGACAAAGTCTGAGAACAGTTTGTTGTTTTTATTTGAACTTTCATGTTGTTTTTCGCAGTCAGGGACTATTTTTTCTAGCGGAAGGAATGCTTTTATTAATTTAACTTCATGAAAGTTGCACTAATATTTTTTTTACTTTAATATTGTGTGGTAACCGTTTTATAAAAGCAATAAGGTACCCGAGGCAAGTGCTGTATCGTGAATAAGTAACGGCTGAAGGGGTTGCAGGCACTCCGCTTCGCGTCGTGCCTAACAACGCCCTTCAGCCGTTACTTATTCACGATACAGCACAGCCTCTCGTACCTTATTGCTTACATATATATTTATACAACAGTTCTTTCTGGTTCTCGAATCTGATTGGCTAAGAGCTATACGATATTGTACTGATATCGGCACTGTAACCGCTTCACCTTTAGTATTATTCCGCCACCTAGTGAATGGAGGTCCTAAGCAGGCTCATCTCTGAATGGAAAAACACAGACGCCCTGTTTGAATCACTCTCCGTGTGTGTGTCTCATTAGTTTACTAGCTCATAAATCAGTCTGTGAATCCCCAATCAGAAGTAATATTCCGTCAAAGATCAGCGCTCTTGGATGTTACGTTAAAGTTAATGGGAGAAATGTCTTGTCACATCGTGTGGACGATTAACACTTGGAAAGAGGAATATAAACACACTTTTTCTGGAGCTATATCTCTTATCAGAACGCGAAAACACCGTGGAACTGCAGGTAAGCCCCGCAGCTTTTAAATGTGGACATTGATCATTTACTTTATCGTGACGTGACTATTAAAACATGTTATGAGATATCGCCACTGATATATTTATAAGCAGCATGCAAAAACATATCTCTGACACTTATAAAAAACCGTTTTGTATAGTACTGACCAGAACAAAGTTTAATAATAATAATCGAGTGCTCGTATCGCGTTAAGAATAAATGAGAAAGCAATAGTAACGTTATACAAATAGTTTTATTAACTTTTACCTCGCGCCAAAACAATAACAACACAAAAGACACTAAATATGAATTAAAAAACAAGTAATAGTTTGATCATGACACCAAATACTGCTGATTTGATCTCATTTTGACGATCATAAACAAACAAGGCCAACAGGAGAGCCGGGGAATCCCTTTCAGAAATGTAGCCCAGAGAGGGCGGTGGTCAGCGGGGCGAGTGAACACTGATGTCCGCTCATGCTTTGGTTCTCATTTGTACCGAATCTCACTAAGCAAACGTTCAAACAGGCGCTATCTTTACTAATCGACTGCAGATTTAAATATAATACAGATACATTCTCGACTGAACTAATCTTAAAACTACACTTTGTGACCAAGAAACGGTAATATAAAGAAACGGCTTTTCCGTCCATTGAGTTGTTATGAGCTTCAAAGCAGCCGAAAGTTTTACCTGTCATTCTGGCCGCCCTCAAATCCGTGGCGGAAGAAGTAGTTCTCAAACAAAGAGGCTTTTAAAATAACTCCGTTGTTGTTTTCTAGTTTTCGTTTTTCAAACGTGTGCCGTCGAACTGTTGTATAAAAGCAATATCGCTCTCGGAGTCGTGTGATATAGCTCTACATCATCACGGCTGTGACTGCCTACGACCTCGTGCCTCTGGCCTAATCACAGCCGTGATGATATAGAGCCACATCACACTCCTACTCGAGCGATATTGCTTAAATATTATATAATATATATATATAATTATTATTTCAATAATGGTGATATGGTTTTTGTATTTCGATAAACATTGCATCATTCTGCGTCCGTTCACGTCACATCTAAAAACGTGTGTTAAACATGATAGCTTAAACTTTTTTCTCTCGTAATTCAGCTTGTGTACGTTTATAGTTACAGAGAAATGTTGTAGGCATTCTTGGCAGTTTATCCCAAGGCTTTTTAACATTTATACCATAATAGGATTTATACTGTATCTCATCTACCTTGAAAGTCAGCTTTTTTTAAACAATCGCCAATGTCTGATAGTGGGCATCTGCCAGTACCGATTATAGGCCTTTATTTATCCCTTCATCTACTACTGTATGGGTGGTGCCTACTCACCTACCATGTTTTAAGATCTATTGCATTTTTTCTGATTTATCCTACAGCCTGTGATGTTTGTATAATCTGCAAATTTAACTGGTATAACCCACCTTGTTGCGTATCAGCACACAGAGATGTGAATAACTGTTTATATGTAAAAGTCATTGGTCTTTTTCAAAGTAACAGATAACAGTTCGGCTGTAACAGACGGTCAGACTCTGATGGGCCGTTCATAGCCCAAATAGGAGGTTATCTTCAAAAATCACACACTTCCTCAGATGAATGAAAGGCTTTAAATCAGACAGAAGTCGTGTCTGGACGGCCAGTAAACAGCAATTTCAGACGCGCTGTAATCAAAGATGTTGGACGCTTTTGATTGGAGAGGAGGAAAAACACACATTCTTTAGCCGCGTGTGATACTCCCTCATGAATGCAATAAAGTAAAGCTTAAAATGCATCCTGTTAAAGGAAAAAGGAGAAAGAAACATAATTTCACCACAACTGGGATGAGAGCCAAACCTCGTTCTCTCATTTCTTATCAGTCTATGCAATATGGATATATTGCTTTGAAATGTATAAAAAAATAACTAAGAGATAGTAGCGCATTAAATATGTGTCTTTTATGAGAGCTCTTTTACATGTGTTCATGGAGCGAGCTGGACCACCGTGGACGTTTATTAGTATAGATAAGTGCTCTTCAAAGGCTTCACTTCAACAGCTTCTCTGTGTGTGTGTGTGTGTGTGTGTGTGTGTGTGTGTGTGTGTGTGTGTGTGTGTGTGTGTGTGTGTGGTGGTCCTCTAATTCTCTCTTATTAAAGCTTCTGTGGTCAGTCTTCAGCTGTGTGTTTAATTTACAGAGTCAATGATGTGTTTAAATCATGATTAGATTGAAAACTTGCGTGTGGATGTTTAACTGCGCTTTGGCATTTATTCAGCCTTTTCTTTTATAAATCACAGCAGAAGAGTTAATTAACCGGAATCAAATGGATTTAAAGCTCCTGTTCTTTCTGTGTTTTTGAAGCTTTGATTGTGTTTACAGTGTGCAAAATAACATGTGTTCAGGTTTCAGGTGTAAAAAAACACGGTATTTTTTACACAAGTGACTTATCTGTATAGCGCTGTTTTCATTGTCCTCAAAACGGTCTGATGTCTTCCTTGTTCTATGAAGTCCCTCCTTCAGAAATACGTATCGAGTTCTGATTGTGTAGTTTGTTTAGTGTGTTGTGATTCGACAGCAGCTTAGCTTGCCATTAGCTTAGCTGGTGACTGACGTATTCCTGTGGGCCTTTAATAGGTAATGTTTGCAGATTTGCGGTGTTAAAATGCTATTTTATCAAGGCTTGCAAAATTCTGGGAATTTTCAAGGGTGGAAACTTTCCATGGGAATTAACTGGAATATATGGAAATTTACATAAGAAATGTGAAATATATTCAGAGTTGCCCATGACAGGGAACTTAAATGTATAATGCAACAACATTATGCCATTGTAAAGACAAATATACTGACTGACAAAACATTTAGGTGAGATCATTAAAGGTTCTCTAAGCGAATCTGTGTGACGTCACTTTTTGTTGATGTTTGAACTGTTTTCAAACAAACGGAGCGTAGCTAACTCCTCCCCCTCCCTTCTGTGCTTTCATCATGAACGTGCCCCACCCCCAAATCCTTCTTGTCGTTTATTGGCTGGAACACTTTGTTATGTTTCGTGGTGCTAGGTTTGGCCACTGTGTTTTTCTAGCAGTTTGTGGAGCCTGGGCTGTCTACACAGATCGCGTTTTTTTACAATTTGATCAGCGGACAGGCAGCAAGCAGATAGTGAGATGTTTGCTGTATGTAACAAAAAATGTTTTATGGTCTTAAACGCGTGAATTCGCTTAGAGCACCCCCATACACACTCACCCCCCAAAATAAAAAAAAATCCTCCATATATCACTTAACCTCCATTTCCAGGCCTTGACTACCACTGAAGCCACACTTGCTGCATTGTAGCAATACTCGATGCAAAGTTTGTCAAAACATGTATGTAGTCCATCATGTGTTTGGTTCGTAATTTTAAAATATGTGTTCTGCGTGTTGAGTGATCCTATGTGCATCACGTGTCTTGTCAAAATAAGTGCCTTTTGCAGATGCGTCTAAAGGGTTTATGATAAAAGAGACGCTCACGTTTGCCAGATACTCGTATAATCTCATGCGTAATCAGAGTTTACTGTTTAAGGTATATTTTGTGAACACATGACACTCCGAACACTTATTTTGAATTTGCGCCCCTCGGATGAGCAGTCACCAGCCGCCACTGCTAGCAAATACCCTAATTTGTTTATACAGTAGCTAGTTAGTAAATCAGATATCCAAATGTAAGCTAGCACTATTATAATAATGTTTATTATGCTTTTGTGTTACTCAATGAAAAAATGAATTAAAGTTCTACTTACAATTAAAGACATTATTTTTAACATTTGTAATACCTTGCATGCTTCTTATGACCAAACTAAATGTTTATTTATGTTTGTGTATGATATATATATATTAGTCAACATTTGAAGTGGATCAAAACCTTTCATAAAAGTATTTAAAATATTATGCATTCTGGTCTTGGGACAACTTTGATGAACCTTTTTGATTCACTTCAAAAGTTGACTAGTATAGTTTACTGTATATACATTTCCAAATAATTCCTGTTAAGTTTCCAATTTGGATTTTTTCCAAAGTTCCCCAGATTAAGTTCCCATTGAAAGCTTTCAGAAATTTACCGGACACTTTCTGCTCCTTTGCAACCCTACTCCTAACCCAGTTTATTATGCAGAAAACTGAATGATCTATTCATACCTCGACTTCATCTCCCAAACACTGTGGCTTTGTCAAAACACCGCTTTGCTTCAGTTTGAGCCAAAAAGCCGCATGCAGTCGTGTTGGCTCAAGCGATGTTGTGAGTTTACAGCAATAATGTAGTTCATTAGACTGTAGGCTATTTTGTGTTGCTAAGCAATCTGGCAACCCGCTGCATTAATATAGAATAATGTATTTAAACGTCAACCATCTGATCCCAATTTAAAGTTGAATGGGATTTGGAAAGCAATTGCTCTTGTCTCCGGTGGTGTTAAGGTCTGGGTTTTGTGCAGACCTGTCAAGTTCATTCACACAAAACTTATAAACCCGTTTATTCTGGACTTTGTTACATCGACAGGGGTATTGTCATACTGGAACCGAAATGCCGTCACAAATTACCACACTATTCTCCAAAATGACATTTTCTGCCCAAGCATTACGATTTGTCTTCGCTGGCATTAAGGGCCCGGTCAGAAGCATTCATTACGACGTCGTGGGTCATGTAGTGTAGCCAATCCTTGCGTCTATCGGCTTTCTTCTCTGTTGTTAGTCTTTGGGATTTGTCCAGAAAAGCACAAATGAAGGCTTTGCGGTTGTCTGTGATGATACATATTATCCGGGCGTGCTCATTTCGATAAGACTGGCACAGTGCGAGACCCTCCACCTAGTAAATTAATCATTCGTGATCACTCGTTGATACAACGAGCTATTATCCAAATCACCTACGTATGCTTCTGTCTTTACTTCAATTAGATTTCATTAAGCTGCTCGCTTCTTGTCTTGTCAGAGGTTTCTGGTTGAATTTACTGTCTGCTGTGTGCTCTTGACGGCTCTCTATTCATAAATGCGTTGCTATCAAACTCTTTGTGTCTACAGACAATAGGGATTTTCATATTGGCCTTTGGCTTATCAAGAGGTACAAATGTGAAGTGACTCCGGATCACGCAGCTTAAACTCCCTGAAGGTTTTCCATTCAGGGTGTGAATGCGTGTAGTCACAGTTTATCGAGCTCACGCTATGAAGTTCAACCCGTTTCTTTGTCATTTCATGCATGTTTTATGCATAAGCAGAAAGGTGCGAGCGCTGTATGCTGTTTGTCATTCAGGCGTCTATGCTGAGCTATTTAATGAAATGATTAACCATGTGAGATTTGAGCCTGATCCTGTCTCACAGGTGACAAGGATTTAAAACTTTTATAGATTGTCATCTAATGAGAAATGCAATAATCTGTCTCGGACTCTTAAGAACTGAAAGCCTTATTTTTGTGATATGAAAATCCTTTTTCATAAAAAATCTTGATTGATTTATTTTCTTTGCCGTGTGCATCTGTGGTTTTGTGTTTCTCTTTTAAACAGAAATGTCCAGGGAGCTTCTGGATTCATGTAGCAAACCGTCCTCACTTCATCAGAGCTCTGTTAGCTCTTTCAGATGGGATGATGATTTAAAAACCTTTTTTGTCAACATTTTGGAGGGCTCTGTTCTTGCCGTCAGTGATTTGATTTTTCCGACCCAATTTCTCTTGCGGGTCTTGTGGGACTCTTTATTTATCCTGCTCAAAGCTTCATTTGTCACCTCTGAAACAAAGCACACAGCGGTGTTGAGAGTCTGAACGGCGGCACATGTGACTGTAGATCCTTTGTAGACCAAAAACACTGACAGCGGACTCAATGTTGTGAGGATGCCTGATCACGCTGAGCCTGAAGCAACAGCTGTAACGTTTAAGAAAGCAGAAGTGGATAAAAACATTTCACTGTACACCAATGGATTTTTTTGTGATTATGATCCATGCAGGACATTATTAATGAATACTTTTAACCCACACAACAAGATGATAAATATACAAGCACAATTGCAAACCTAAAACAATTTATCTTTGGAAATCTCCATTAATGGAACCAGTTTTGACCTTTTGTCTCAGATCAGATTTTTTGTAAGCTGTTGGAGAGCAAAGATTTCATTTACAACACTAAAAGTTCTGAGCATTTTAATTGAAGCCTAAAACAAACAACAAAATCTGTCAAGTCTTATTCGAAGACATATTCACAAAACAGATGTGAAATTCATGATTGAAAAATAAGATGTTGAACTGAGAACAAGTTTATGAAAATTGGGTACCAATTATACATCAGAATGAAATGGTAAATTGCAGTGAGTCTTGGGAAGCGTTTAAAATTTATTTAACTTTGAACAAACTCTTGCCAGTAAATAACATAAATTTAAATCTACGGCAACCCAGCTGCAATAACATTGTTAAATTACAGTGTACACCTTAATCAGCCAGCAGCCATGTTGCCGCCAATGCGAGGCTGTATGGGATGGACGTCCCGAGCGTGCGCTTTAAACTTACTGTTTTGTATCAAGCTGTTGGTCATTCAGCCATCAAAATCAGAGGTGTTACAGAGCTTTATTACATGAGTAAAAGTACAGATACCCCTTGCTTAATTTTACTCAAGTACAAGTAAAAGTACTAGAGTCAGATGTCTACTTAAGTAAAAGTACTGAAGTACTTGTTTTTAAAAGTACTTGAGTATCAAGGGTACATATTGCATTACTACTGCCACAGTGCAAGTTAAACCACGTGAGATGATTGACAGCTGTACAGCAAATGATAGAGCTTTGAGGTCAATTCTGATGCAAATCAGGAAGAGGAAACGCATATCTTGCTTGTACACTGTTTGCGCTCTTCAGATCGCATAATTCAGTGGAAAATGAATAGAAATCTTATTCTGTATGACTAAATATTTTACTAACATGTGATAATTAATCATTATTTCCCCAAATATGCTCACCATTGTACTAATAGCCCTGGCGGATTCTGTAAATGTTATGTATTTGAACATAAATAAACCGGAGAAGACGAGAATTAATGTTTTATGAGTGAGGATTCCTGTTCAAAATAACGAACATTACAGATTAATTATTTTGCACTCCTGGCATAAATTAAGAAATGAATGAGTCTTAAACCTGTCTTGTGATGCTGAGTTTGTAAGAGTGTGATGTTTTGACGAGTAATTAATTTTGAACAACAATAATCTGGAATCACCATTGATCCCTGCCGCTCAAGGGGTGGAATTTTTGTAGGCGGTGATGAAGTTTTGTTTTGGTAAACACAGCAAACACTTGAAGCGAAAACTATCATTAAAAAAAATGATACTCGAGTAAAGTAGAGATCCCTCAAAATTGGACTTACTGTAAGTACTGTACTCAAGTAAATGTACTCCGTTACTGTCCCGCTCTGATCAAAACACAGAAAATACATAATTTTATACATTTCCACAGGACAAAGAACCTCAGAAAACGTGGATTATTAAAATTAGAATATGAACCCCTGAAGTTTTGTACAAATGTTATTTAAGAAATGAATTCTGCTTTTGTTGATTCTGGTCAATGTGCTTAAAAAACATAAAGTTTTTAACATATTCATGTTTTGCGTTTTTGTAATTTGTATGAATTAAAGATATCTATTTACTGTAGTCATACACTGCAAAACATATTTTCAAGAAAAAAAACGGTTACACTTTATTTTACAGCATCACTGTTACAGTGTAATTATATATTTAAGTACTAAGTAATAATCATCAACAACATGTACTTACTATAGGGTTGGGGTTGGGGTTAGGATTAGGGTTTGGTTTAGGATTAGTTGCATGTAATAATGCATAATTACCTGTTTTTACTATAATAATGACTTGTAACGTGTAACAAAGACACCGTAAAATAAAGTGTTACCAAAAAATCTTAGTATTTTTTTCTTGTTTTCAGTAAAAATATCTAAACATTCTTATATTAAGATGCTTTTTCTTGATGAGCAAAATAAAATAAGTCTAGTTTTTAGACCAAAAATATCAAGTTTAAGTGATTTTGTGCATAAAACAAGCAAAAGGGGGTGGGGGGGGGGGGGCTAAGCTAACTTTTATTAAATTTTTCTTGAATTTAGTGTTTAAGAAAAATTTCAAAAAATTTTTGCTTACCCCATTGGCAGATTTTTGCTTGTTTTATGCACAAAATCACTTAAACTCGACTTATTTTCTTGGGGGGTTTTGCTCATCAAGCAAAAGCATCTTAATTTAAGAATTTTTTGACATTTTTACTGAAAACAAGACAAAAATACTAAAAAAAAAATTCTTGAAAATCTTTTTTTTTTGCAGTTTAGGAGTATATTAGTTTTTTTTTTTAAGTATGCATGCTTACAACGTTAGAAATTAATGAGTATTCAATAGGCAAAAACCAAAAAAATTGTATGTACACATTGCACTGTGCTCTTTTCTCTTCTTATTTTAGCAATTCATGATTTCTGAGGTTCTTCGTCCTGTGGAAATTTGTAAAATGATGTATTTTCTGTGTTTTGATGGCTGAATGACCAACATCCTGATACAAGACAATATTTCTAAAGCGCACGCTCTGGACGATCATCTCTCACACCCTCGGTTTGGAATCAACATGGCGGCCAACTGAATAAAGTGTATTGTGTAGTTTTGAATTGCCATGTGGTGTCCGTGACGTAATCTCTCATCTTTAAAAACCTTTAGGGAATGACAGAAGGTCTCAGACTCTCGGCATTGCTTGCGTCTCTGGCACACGTCACAACAGATAATCTGTTGAACGATCCATCTGTTATTTCACCAATTTCCCTCAGAGGGATTAATAAAGTATCTGTCTGTCTGTCTGTCCGTTCACCAGTCATTTTTCTGTATTGTTGCAGAACTTGAGAGTTTCTGATTTTGCAGAACGGCCCACTATGCGACTGCGATTGAGTCTGTGTTTCATCAGAGAGCGTTTACAGGAATATTTATTTATTTATTTCCCTGACAGCTGAATGATTCATAGATGCTCTTGATACGTGACCTTTGTCTCTGTATCGAAATGCATGAAAGCAAAGCCGCTTAGCCACATAAATGCGACGCTTCCCACAACAACACATCTTCTAAGAAGTGAGAATAAATTCTTGTGTTGTATGTAAATCTTGCTAGCGGTGTTGAAGTGACTACAAAGAGTTTCTAGATTAAATATATTTAGCGTGACTGTAGCGTAGCTGTATCTGAGACGTGGGATTACTGTCAGTGCTGGTGTTTATGTAAAAGTGAATCTGATTCTTTCTAATTGTTTATATTTTTATTACTACACATGTACAGTATTTTAGCACACTTCTGAATCTGTATACCTTATATTAATTTATACTGCATTTTAAGTGTTTAATTAATTTAAATATCTTATGTTTGACAGGCCACAGTTTAGCTCCCCATCATTGCTCGCTACATTATCTAAAGATCAATGCAGATCAGTACACATATTAGATCGCCTACAGTAGACAAGTCAAGCCAAGCTATATGCTTTATTAGCGCTGATAAATATTCATCCCGCACCACATGCATACCATCAGTCAGTCGTTGGTCGGTATATCGACAGGACCTCGACGTGTCCGCTTTCTGTTGTCAGCACGCTTCACACGGTGACAGGTGCCATGCCAGCGCTGCATGCTTTCTCTGTATCACACCTCTGAAATGGCAGAAGTCTCATTTCCTCTGAGGAGAGAGCAATACAACCACGAAACTCGGTGCCAAGAGACACTTTTTCTGCCTAATGGATATTTACATGGGGGGATAAATAGTTTGCTCAGTGCAGCCCGGCTCTTGTCAACGCTAGATTAGTGCAGGAGAACAGGTGTCAGTTTAGACAAGCAGAGCGGCGCTGTGGAAATAGCCATTTGTCGTGTGAAGTGGCGGATTTGGAGTGATCCTACCAGGAATGAGAGGAAAGAGGAAATTGTCTTTGAGAGAGGAAATTAAATCAAAAGAAAAAAATAAAGCCCTGCGGTGCTATAACAGGCATTAAAACTCTTCTAGTTTTCTAACACGAATGATAATGAAAATTTGGAGTAAGATACTGTAGAACTGTCCTTTATAATAACAGATCTTTTTACAATGATAATGTGATTCAATGAATATTTTTGGAAACTCATTATTATAAAGTATCATGCTTGTTTAATAGAGTATGAATGAATGTATGAGGTCTAAAGACATTTAGAAATAGTATGCAATATTAAACAGAAGTAGATGTGTGCTGTTTATGAGGTGTTGGGAGCTTGTGGATGGTTGCCAGGGTGCCTCTATGGGGGTATAGCAGTTTTGTGAATGGTTGCCATGCAGTTGCCAGGGTGGTTCTATGCGGGTATAGCAGTGTTTTGACTGGTTGCCATGGTGTGTCCAGGGTGGGTTTTTTTGCAGTTATAGCAGTGTTGTGAATGGTTGCCATGCAGTTGCCGGTACAGCAGTGTTCTAAATGGTTGCCATGGCATCTCTATGTAGATACAGCCGTTTTGCCATGGAGTTTACTGGGTGTTTCTCTGCAAGTACAGCAGTGTTGCCATTGAGTTTTCAGGGTGTTTCTATGCGGGTACAGCCATAGATATGTATATAAAGGCTAGATGGCTCAAGGCGGAGTCCCTAACGGCATCACCTGGCGGCCATCTTACGACAGGGCGCTCGCTCACTCGTAGCATTGAGTTTAATGGTGCAGGTACTTTTAAATGACCATAACTTGCTCAATTTTCTACCGATTTTCAAACGGTTTGGGTTTTTACAAACATTATTAACGTGGCTATAATTCTGGAGGCTTTAACATGTTTCATGAATTTATTTTTTATTTTTAGTATAGGTATGCAGTGTCATAGGTACATCTTTGACGTTTATAACAAACCAAACCGTTTGAAAATCGGTAAAAAATTAAGCAAGTTATGGTCATTTAAAAGTACCTGCATCATTAAAACTCAATGCTACGAGTAAGCGAGCGCCCTGTCGTAAGATGGCCGCCAAAATGCGGACGTTGCACTCAATTGGCCAGCAGCGCGGACGAGCCATCTAGCCTTTATATACATATCTATGGGTACAGCAGTGTTATGAATGGTTTCCATGGCATCTCTATGCAGATACAGCCGTGTTGCCATGGAGTTTCCAGGGTGTTTCTATGCGGGTACAGCAGTGTTATGAATGGTTGTCATGGTGTCTCTATGCAGATACAGCTGTGTTGCCATGGAGTTTCCAGGGTGTTTTTTTTTTGCAAGTATAGCGGTGTTGTGAATGGTTGCCATGCAGTTGCCAGGGTGCTAATTATGCAGGTATAGCAGTGTTGTGAATGGTTGCCAGGGTGTTTCTCTGCAAGTATAGGAGTGTTGTGAATGGTTGCCATGGCGTCTCTATGCAGATATAGCCGTGTTGCCATGGAGTTTCCAGGGTTTTTCTCTGCAAGTATATGAGTGTTGTGAAGGGTTGCCATGGCATCTCTATGCAGATACAACCATGTTGCCATGGAGTTTCCAGGGTGTTTCTCTGCAAGTATAGTAGTGTTGTGATTGGTTGCCATGGCATCTCTATGCAGATACAGCCGTGTTGCCATGGTGTTTCAGGGTGTTTCTCTTCAAGTATAGTAGTGTTGTGAATGGTTGCCATGGTGTCTGTATGCAGGTATAGCAGTGTTGCCATGCAGTATTCAGGGTGTTTCTATGCAGGTACAGCATGGTTACCAATTGCCAAGGTGTTTTAAGTGATTGCTAATTGGCCCAATCAAAAGAGCCCACCCCAAACCTGTTTATAGTTCTGTATGTGATAAAGGAATTTAAGTGAATTTTGAATGTGTAGTGCTTACTGCTTATAAATGTTTGGCACATAACAAGATTATAATCACACATGGCATTATAAGTGATTGAATTTGTGCTTTTAGATATTTTTGTGTAAAATCTTAAAGCTGTGAGATTTGTGTTGAGTAAAACTCTTAATAAATGACCTTCAAAAATAAGGGAAAGTCCTTCTTTTTGAATTATAGCTGCATTATATGAATTACCACATCAATAGCCACAGGAATTCAATTTTGCATTTAAAACGAGTGTGTTGAGCCTTTTTATAGCAGTGCAATCCAAATAACTCGACTTTACATCAAACTCCCATCCAAGGCCTATAGAGATTGAGCTTCATTGTTTAAAACACATAAATCCATCCTGAGGGGAACATCTATAGCTCGTCCTCTGGCATTCATCACAGCACATAAAGGTAAAGACCTTTCCCAGCATGCACTGGGTGTCTACAGGATAGTACTGTTGCAACAGGTCAGGATGTGGTTTGACCGGTCGGCTGGCTGTGATAGATGAACAGAGCTGTGATCGAGTGCTCTTTTGTCTTATGTTCAGCTCCGTCAGGCTGCATTTACTGACTTTGGGTTTATCCGTCTCACCTACTCTCGTGTCGATTATAGGACTGATGTTTTTATGCATCCTTTTTTATAACACAAAAAAATTCTCATCTAAAAAGGACAAAGTCATCGTCTCTCTTCCTCTCTGTTTATTACATGCTGCTTTGCAATGCTCGATTCTGATTGGCCAGTAGTGACATTCTGAGGACTGTTATGTAAGGAATAATTGACGACGGGCTGTTGAATTATTTGAAAATAATGCACACCCATAATAATTCAAAGGACCGGAGTCAGTTATTCCTCTTATACCAAAAAACATTGCTCTAGTGGTTATTTTAAGACATTTGACAAGTTAGGTGTGCGTTATAGAAAAATAATCAACACCCATGGAACATTTCTCAACCAATCAGAATACAGCACTCAACAGACTTGAAGAGTTTGGCTCTAAAACGCGATAAACAGCATTTTTAAAAAGAATGAGTTACCACCAAAATCAGTATTGTAACAGGTCAGTATTAAAAAGTAAATTCTTAATTTTACGCAAAATCCAATATCCGCCGTGTTATTCTGTCATCTTTTTTCCAAACCGCGACAAACGCCAGTCCTCCTCTGCAGACAGTTCACCATTCCACGCATTGTAAACAATAATGGCGGCGCTTTGAATACATTGAAATCCTAGTTTTCCTCATCTACTTTGTACTTCGTGATCAACAAACAAACAAAAACAAAATAATACTTTTGATGGTATTGATAAACCTGTGGTGGTTTTCTGTGTGGGGGAAGAAACGTAAGCCATCAAAATCTAATAATTTATGTGAGAGGCACTCGAGCGAAGGAAAATGTTGGCTGTTGCTTGTTCTCCCGACAGCATCAAGCTTCTGTCATGCTAACACATTGACCCCAGAGGATTTTATGAAAAACGTTTACATTATTTTACTCGAAGTCAAAGAAAATCGAGCAGGACCAAAACATATTATAGCTGATCGCTGTCAAAAAAGTTCAGCGACGACATCCCAAGTATAACCACAGCAATGACAGTGTTCTTAATATGACTAAGTAAGTGTTTTTATTTATGCCATTAATGTTTTTATCAGTGTATACCACTAGTCAACTAAATGAAAATAACATGGCAAAGATGAATGCACATTTATATATTGATTAAATATATTTATAGCATTTTGAAAAGAAAAAAACTTGTCATGGTTTTATTGCATTTAGCAGAAAAAATAATCAGTTTTTATAATAAATCTTTGAAAATCTAATTATGGATTTGAATTTTTAATGTTATTATAACCTAAAGATGTTATGTGAAAGTTTGTAACAGAAAATAGTGGTTTTCATCTTATAACTTTCTTGGTATAGAAAATTACCAGTTTTACCGAAATTGGTCAAAATTGATTTTTTTGTGTTTTGGAACCAAACTCTTCATCTTCACATAACAACTACCTGAATTTAATCTGGATACTGTGAGTCTTCTTGACCTGTGAAGTTGAATACTAACAAATAAATTCAATATAATATGTGAAATAGTCACGCATTATTTTGCTCAGTTTTGCGTGGCATTGTCACGTATTTCCACCATTTTACGTGCCCTTGCCACGCATTTCTTTTCCGTGACAGTTTCACATATTGGTTACTCAACTGTTTTCCCTATTTTCTTACAATTGTGGCTTCGATTTGGGTTTAGAACAACTTTCTGTTACATAAAATGACCCAACTCTAACCCAAACATCAGGTGACAATGGTTTAAAAAGCATACGAAAGAAAAGTGTAAAGTATAAACCAATACTTAAAGCGACATCCTAACGCAGACAGCAAACCTAACCCCAAACCGAAGCGACAATTGTTTAAAAATAGGAAAAACAGTTAGTAACCAATATGTGAAACTGACAGGGAAAAGAAATGTGTGGCATGGGCAAGTAAAATGGTGGAAATACGTGACAATGCCACGCAAAACTGAGCAAAATAATACATGACTTTTTCACCGAGATTTGTGAGATCATGTTGAAGATTACATTAACAAATGAATAAATGTTCTTCTTGTTTCAACTTTACATCTTGACTTACAGCTCTTAGGAAAGTGTTTTTCCTTGAAGTTTTGCATTTTTTACAAATGAGGTAATAAATATAGGGGCAGTTTCCCGGACAGGTCTTATCCTAGTCCCAGACTAAAATGCATGTTTACATCTTTTTTGCCAGTTTGTTTAGTAAAGTTATATTTGTCTTGCTTTTCAGTTCATCTACTTTGTTTAAATAGGTCAAATGTCTTTTTTTCTTGTGAGTGTTTAGTGAAATTAGTGTGATGTTAGTCGTTTTGTCTTGTGATTGGTTGACAGATAGGGTCTAAAGCTAAGTCCCATTGCGCCGATCTAATGGTTATGTTGAGGCATCGCTGAAATATTTGTGCTGAGAAAATTACAGCACACTGACGCTTAGCTTTCTCTCATAAAGCAGTCGCTTGGCTGACATTTATACAGCGCGGCGCAGAGATCCCTCTTCAGTGTGAAGTTTAAATGCCACTCACATTAGTTTCAGGCACCTGTGTCCTTTCTCTCTGTTTTCCCACAGAGCATTCGGAAAACTTCGTCTCTGAATGCCCACAACACATTCAGATGGATGTTAATTACAGAGAATGATGTAAAACATACCGGAACATCATCATTTTATATTTACATCATATCAAACGGATATCTGGGTTTACACATCTGATCTGATATCAAGAAGAAATAGCTCATTAATGTGAATGGGTCAGAAGGCAAATGTAATTTATTTGTTAGGTTGAGGATTGTGTTTTGTTTTTGTGGTACGTCTTTGTCTAAATATTGTTTCATGATAATGCAGTTTAAGGATGTGACCTTTAATTGTTTTTATTAGAAGATCTTACAAATCCAATACACGTGCATCATTATTATTTAAATCATCCTGTGCGTTGGCTTTTTAGTGCATGTCATAAATCTTCGCTTTCTGAATCTTCACCAAAGCTCATCCATTGCTTTGGGCGGCCCGAGTAAATAATATCTACAGATCTCTCCTTGACTGGTGAAAGGGCTTCATAAATTAGTACACCAATGCCGCCCAGTTTTTATGTGCTTTTGCTGTGCTTTGAATTTATTTGGTCTTTAAAAGCAACTCCCAGTTAGAACACAAATTTAGCGTCCTATACATTTTCGCATTCGAGTGTCACGTCCACGAAGCGACCTTCATTCAAAAGCCATCTAATTTACAACGTGGCCTCTGAAATGCCCCCCATTCCCTAAAGATAAATTACTTTCTGTATAGTACAGAAGTGTATTACCCTGACCTTTGACCTGTACCTCTTGGAAAGGTAACTTGCTCTATGATAATAGTGAGACAACAGGTAACAACAGACGCCCAGCTTGTGACATGCAACATAAATAATGCAGGAACATGCATTTAACAATGATAAGAGTTACGATTTGGTAAATTAAACAAATACATAACCAGGTGATACTCGTTTGAATAAGAATTGGCCGAATGCTGTATATAACACAGACGTGTTTTCCAGAGAAAGAATGACCGGACCGGTGGTGGACGTGTACGTGGAGAAAAACTCTCCAGCAAACAATCGATTAGAAAGTAATTCATTCTTCACTAAAGGGTAATGTAGGCGAGGTGTTTTTGGGGTGAATGCAATTCTGATGTGTGACGGGGAGGATTTCAACAAGAATAAATCACTAAAAGTATGAGATGGTTTACAATTGAAAGGTTGTGATTGCAAAACCAGATGAAAATAAGTGGTATAAAGAGTTTAGATGCAAAACCCTTTAAGTGCGTCTGACATGTTTTCTTCTTATGTTTAGGTTTAGTTCTTTCGCTTTATTAAAAGGTTAGTAGTCAGTAATTGAAATGTCTTATTTTTACAAATTGTATTGTAATTGAACAACTTTTGTCTTTCGCTGCAAAACCCTCTAAATGTGGCGTCAAATTCGTGTCTACCGCATCTAGTTTGGCGCTTGAACATTTTGAGTTTACTCGCTTCATTCGCGCGTGAAAGCCAATGCGTGAAATTCTAGTCATCGAGACATTCACGCGGAAATACGCGTCATGGGAGGGGCTTCTGCGACTCCGCTTGCTTTCTGTAATCATGTTACAACTAGAGCAAGCTCCTGATTGGTTAACGCAACGCATTTTTTCGCCTAAGATAAATTTTCAACTCGCACGTTTTCCGCGGCATCGCTCAATTCACGCCATTCGCGCAAACTAGACAACATTCACGCGCTGCGCTAAACGCCTCATTCCTTATTTAATTTATTTTTCATGCACTTAGAGGACAAGTGCACAAAGTTGACGTGGCATTTAGCGAATTCTGATAACAAAGCATTATTTTTGAATGGCACGAGGCCAGGTTTTAGCACTTTTTTAGCGAAGGTATTTGATTAACATATAAGCAACTTTTGCATCTTAGCTCTTCATATATTAGTCTATATTTAAGTCCTGTATTAAAGGCGGGGTGCACAATTTTTGAGAAAAAAAAAACGCTTTGGAAAAGGGGGTCGAGCCGAGTACCAAAACACACTTGTAGCCAATCAGCAGTAAGGGGCCTGTCTTCTAACCGTCATTGTTGCATGGGTTGCGTATTTGTGGGGCGGGTCTATCAAAAGAAGGTCCAGATTCTATTGGGGTTTGTTTAGGTGATTTCAAATAGCAACATTGGCTTTCAGAGATCATGCACCACGCCTTTAACATTTTCTTTTTCTTTCTGTAAATTTAAAATTGTAAAAAATTTCAAGAAAATTCAGTTTTCTTTATAATTTTGTGTTGAAGAAAGCAGAAAGTAACTTGATATAGCCCTCCCGATCTGTCGTTTTGTATTATATTTACATCATAAATATAAAGTTGTAAAACTAATTCCAGCTATAACATTTGGACTATTTTGACTCTTGAATCTCACTGAAGATGAATGGAGGAGTGTATCTGATATACTGCTAGCACAGCATCACCGTTGCAGATTGATGTCACATCCACTTGTTGTGAAAAATGTGCACCAGAGCATTAACTAATAGTCCTGTATTAATGGTTGCATAAATAATTTAGCCATTTCCATGCGACCGCAGGATCATATGCTCATAAAATCGTGTGAAATGCAAATAAGTTTGTTATAACCTAAATGTGCAAAAATGAAATCAGAGTATATTCAGTAATATAAATCTATATTAATTGGGATGTGCATGTTCAAAAAGGCTGTACCTAAGTTTTTTTTTTTTGGGTGCGTTTCTCAGATTGTGTTGATATGAAGATGATTTTGTCTGGTTATGTGGCAGCATTGATTGAGGTTTTGTAGTAAGTGCAGGGAAGATTAGGTCTGTAGTAAAGCTCATCTTCTGGAGCCGTACACATCTACATTCACATCACGTTTCTCTCTTTAAGCTCTATTCAGCATGTTGTGGAATAGGGCGTTACCATGGGAAATAGCCAAAATAGCCATCTGAAAAGAGACACAATTGTGATCCGTTGCACAGAGCCGGACGCTCAGCAGGAACCTTCAGAACTCAATCCTGTGAAACTCAACTCTCTCTTTTACTCTGAACGTTCATGTGAGATGGACTTATTTTTATAAATGTTTAAAAATGGCAGAGATGACATTTATTTTTCCTTTTTGAAGGCATGTTGTCTAGTCCTTTAATCCAGTTATTGTTAAAAAGTTATTGTTAGTGGTTCTGAAGATTTTTGTAAGCACTTGTGTGTTTGTCTAATTTTTGTTGATAGGAATTATTAACAAAAATACACTCTAAAATGCTTATTTTTAAATGTTGGGTCCAAAGGGGACAAACCCAGCACACTGTAAAAATTCCTTATTGTACTTAACTGTTTAAGTTTAAACAACTTGAATTAATAAGTAATTTCAAGTTTTTTGACTAGTGAAAAGTTGCTATAAAGTATACAAATAAAGTTCAAATTCAAAGTCCATTCAACTTTATTTTTTTCTCACCGTACCTCCCGTTTTTCCCAGGATTCTCCCGAATTTTAGCATTCTATCCCGCTATCATCACGTTTAAATATTTTCTCTTATTTCTCCCTTACTCAGCAAACTTTTGCGACTTAAACTCTTATGACTTGACTCGAGTCAGACTTAAGTCGCAAATTTTAGACTTGCTTTACTATTATTAATAAAAGACTCGACTTGACATTCATGACTTAAGACTTCACTTGAGACTTGACTTTAATGACTCAAAATAACTTTTTTTTAATGCACCGTTTCGGCACAACCTTGTCTAGGAGGGTGTAAAGGACACGTAGAAAAGGAAGAATACAAAGAGAACGTATTCAACGAGAACTCTCTCTTTCTCTCTCTTCTGATTTAAATTGGTTTTGTGTTCTTACCTGCATGCATCCCTTTGGACTGTCTTTATATGCTAGCAATAGAGTCGGACGTGGGATTTTCAGATCTCAATGTTGACAGGTATGTACCTCACAATTACTTCTTAATTCAAACTGTTTAAACTTAAAAATTGATTTGCAGGAATTTTTTACAGTCCAGTTGGGTTAAATTAACCCACTTAATGTTTTTAGTTGACCCAATAATGGGTTAAAACAATGGGTTGAAAATAACCCAGGATTTTTTTTCTTGTGCATGATCATAATCCAGAGGTTAAAAGTAACTTTCATGCCACAGTGCTTGATTTAATAAGAGGAAAATCCAGAAGAAAAACATTCTTACATTTAAAATGTTTTTGTAAAACGAAGACAAAAATATCTGCTGTTTGAGGTGAAGTGACATTGTTCACCCGTCACAGTGAGCTTTCAATTAAGTGGGATGTTAAAATAGAACCGAACAATGTGTTCCTGAGAATGTTGTGTGACTTCTTATTAGGAACGTTTAATAACTTTTGCTCTTTGTAAAAATATCAGAACACACAAACGCACACACAAAAAGTAATTCATAATTAAACTATTAAAAAAGTATTTTGTCTGGATTATCAAGCCCACCGGTATTTAGCTGTATCTGTGTAATGCTGGTGATATCTCTCTATTAGCATACTCATTCATCTCAGTGTCCCAGAAGATAAATTCATCTCATGCTCTGGTACCAGTATAGACTGGACCACTCAGACCTCCTGATACTGGAGAATGATGTCACCTAGTATCATTTCTTAAGCCTGAACACACTGAGATGTTGGGTTTTCATTGAGGTTGTGTAGTGAGATTTAGTTTCCCATCACTGATCTGATGATATCCAGCGTACTTCAGTCAGATAGAGCGAGATTACAAGACTCAATCTGAGCTCATGTTTCATGCTTTTACTTTGATATATATACAATTTTTCAAATCTGATTAGTTCCAAATCTGAATTCTTACTGGATGAACAACATTGAATGTCAAAACTGCTTAAATGCTCAAACTGCTTGGCATCTATAAACAGACTACTAATAAATTATGTTACAAAATATGTTTAAACCGATGATCATATGTAGCTGTTTATTAAATGTCTTAAATTAGATTATTATTATTTTCTTAAAGGGATAGTTCACTTTAAAATCATTTACTCATCCTCATGTTGTTCTAATCACCCCACGCGAGGACGCATCCATTGACTTTGTTTGTAATCTACTCGCGCAAATTATTTGAACTCGCGTCTGGTGTGAACCCACAGTAATGGTGATATTTTAACTCTTGTTTTGTATTTCTGTTTTGTAATAAATACTGTGGTTATAAGTTATAAGTGAAACACTGGACTGTGGTGATCATGTGACATCACACTCACTTGAATGGGTCCAGTAAAACTAATGCTATCTCATGGAAATTCTTACAAAATTTCACGACCAGATTTGTAGGTTTTTATATGATTTGCGCTGTGATGTTGGGGATAGTGGTGGGGATTGTGTTTTTTGTTATGATAATCATACGTTTTTTGTAAGATGCTAATTTTATACAAATTAGCAAACTTGTAAAATACGTACAAATTCTGTGAGATCAGGCTGGTAGTACATTTATCAAAATGTTATTTTTATAATGAATGTTTCTTTTATTTTACTAGGTTGTGTACCTGTTACATTCTATAGCAAAATCAAAATCAATTTTTTTTTCTTGTATGCAGGGTGCGATTTGTTTGGGGAGGGGGTCTGGGGGATTATTCCCCGTCTGGTCTTTGCCTCTGATAAATTATTTTTTATCCCCAGTTGGTACAAAATGTATCCCCTCATGATTAATGGTCATCCACTGGCCATATTAACGACCTAAAATAAAAATAATTTAATATAAGTAAAAACGCTGCACGCAATACTGCAAACAACAGTAAAATCATGAATGAAGTATTACTGTCAGCGCTTCCGCTCCTGCAGATTTCCAAATGTCGCCAAGCACCAACAGTCTATTTTTGTGCGAAAAAGTAACTTTCATGAATCAAAATATTTAAAAACACCCCCCCCTGATTTTTTCACCAATCGCATCCTGATTGTATTTATTATATACGCAATGTTTTTAATCAAAAGAGTCATGGACTTCATTCTAACTCAATCAATGTTACAGTACAAAAACATACTCATTTCTAAAATGAACTTTTCTATATTTCTTTATGCGTAACATCATTTTTAACATACTTTTATTTCTTTTTATTTGATTTAATGTTAAAATATGCCTTTGGCTATATACAGTTTTCATCCATTAAGTCTTTGTAAATCTCTTTTGTGTTTATAGTGTTTATTTCTGCTGGTTTGCGGTTTAATTTTTTTGCATTTTTATTCGAAAGACTGAGAGGTTTGTAACCTTTCTTACAGTTTTTTCATAAGAGGATTGATAAAACGTTTCTCTTCATGACAGGATTGTGTTTGTTGAAACATTTCTGAAGGACTGAATAATTCAGATTTGAAGTACAGACCAGAACACTCAAGCTGCTGTTTTTACTCATGCATACATTCACTATATATAGTCACCTAAAGAATTATTAGGAACACCTGTTCAATTTCTCATTAATGCAATTATCTTTTTAACCAATCACATGGCAGTTGCTTCAATGCATTTAGGGGTGTGGTCCTGGTCAAGACAATCTCCTGAACTTCAAACTGAATGTCAGAATGGGAAAGAAAGGTGATTTAAGCAATTTTGAGCGTTGCATGGTTGTTTGTGCTAGACGGGCCGGTCTGAGTATTTCACAATCTGCTCAGTTACTGGGATTTTTACGCACAACCATTTCTAGGGTTTACAAAGAATGGTGTGAAAAGGGAAAAACATCCAGTATGCGGCAGTCCTGTGGAAGAAAATGCCTTGTTGATGCTAGAGATCAGAGGAGAATGAGCCGACTGATTCAAGCTGACAGAAGAGCAACTTTGACTGAAATAACCACTCGTTACAACCGAGGTATGCAGCAAAGCATTTGTGAAGCCACAACACGCACAACCTTGAGGTGGATGGGCTACAACAGCAGAAGACCCCACCGGGTACCACTCATCTCCACTACAAATAGAAAAAAAGAGGCTACAATTTGCACAAGCTCACCAAAATTGGAGTCTCGATTTCTGTTAAGACATTCAGATGGTAGAGTCAGAATTTGTCGTAAACAGAATGAGAACATGGATCCATCATGCCTTGTTACCGCACTGTGCAGGCTGGTGGTGGTGGTGTAATGGTGTGGGGGATGTTTTCTTGGCACACTTTAGACCCCTTAGTGCCAACTGGGCATCATTTAAATGCCACGGCCTACCTGAGCATTGTTTCTAACCATGTCCATCCCTTTATGACCACCATGTGCCCATCCTCTGATGACTACTTCCAGCAGGATAATGCACCATGTCACAAAGCTCGAATCATTTCAAATTGGTTTCTTGAACATGACAATGAGTTCACTGTACTAAAATGGCCCCCACAGTCACCAGATCTCAACCCAATAGAGCATCTTTGGGATGTGCTGGAACGGGAGCTTCGTGCCCTGGATGTGCATCCCACAAATCTCCATCAACTGCAAGATGCTATCCTCTCAATACGGGCTAACATTTCAAAAGGATGCTTTCAGCACCTTGTTGAATCAATGTAGAACACAGTATTAGTATGGTGTTACTAATAATCCTTTAGGTGAGTGTATTTAGATACATGTTTACATGTTTACGCGACTTACAGTGTATTACAAGGTACACATTTTAGCAACGTGTGACATGTGCTTACGCAATGCTTGACCACTGAGCTATACAGGAGCACTATATATGTTTACTGAGGAAAGTCAGCCAGCTTAAATGATAATGTTGAACTGTTTAAGTGACAGTGTCTTGTTTGGGTTGGTATTAGTTTGTATGACCTAACATAATGCAGATTTCTTCAATATGTTGCTCAATGTTGTATTAAATTACTGAGTATATATAATTGTGCACATAGATTAAAGAGTGACACATTCTACCCTACTGTTCCCATTTATCAGTACTGATTTTTGTGTAATGTGTGCTTTTGTGGTCCATAGACAAACATGTCCTATAGTTTGGGGTATGGAGTGATGTAAAGGTAAGACATTTCATGTTTGGGTAAAGTATTGTAGCTTCTGTATTACTGTGTGTATTCGGGATTTCGGTAACTAAAAATAAATGGCTCTTTATGTAACCAAAAACTAATATTTGATGTTCTGGAAACCCAAACTTGTTAGCTGTTCATTAGCCCCAAAACATCTCTTCATATGATCAGACTCTGTTTCATAGTTTTGTTCCAGCACTCATCTTTCAAGTATGTTGACATTCATCAAGCCAGGCCTACTAAAAACTATTTTAAATTTTGGCAGAAAAATGGAAAGGTATTTTTAGAATACTGGGATGAATCATTTTCCAGTGGTTCAGAAGCAACGACTGTTAGCGCTAGATACACATCACTGTCATCAGATTATATGAGATGTTTGACATTGTGTTTTCAACATTCAGCATTATTTTTAAAATATAAAAGATTTATAGGTACGGTGTGTGAAAGAGAGAGAGAGAGAGAGAGAGAGAGAGAGAGAGAGAGAGAGAGAGAGAGAGAGAGAGAGAGAGAGAGAGAGAGAGTGAGTGCGCGTGTGTGTGTGCGTGTTTGTGTGTTTGTGTGTGTGTGTGTGTGTGTGTGTGCGTGTGTGTCTTCGACAGCAGGATGGCGTAAAAGAGCCACTGAGAGCAGAACGCGCGCGCGCACACGGGCTCGTGCGCAGTCGGAGTCAGTCTGTCCGCGCACTCTGCGTCCCAAAAGCGCATCATGGATTCAAACACGATTGAGATGCTTTTACAACTCCTTTTCATCTTTCAGTCCATCACGAGCTCCGTCTGTAAAGGTGAGTGTTTTAGCTTTTCCTCATCATCTGGTGTTAAAGCCGGGTTATCTTTGCGCGAGGCACAGCGCGAGCTCATTGCAGTAAACGGCAGGAGTTCGGAACTTTGCTCTGTGCCAGTCTGAAGACACTTTTACAGTGTGATGTGGTGTATGATAGTTGATTTTACACAGATTCATATTATATGCATTTTGCATGTGACTGTTTATTAGGCTAATTAGTTTTAGACCTCGTAGACAAGACCCCGCGCAATGCCACCTGCATGCACGCGCCGAACGCGCAAAAGAGCTTCGTCGTGCCATTTATTCTCACGTGGAAATGTTTTACGCGTTACCGGTTTGCTTTAGTTTTTGTATTTGTGCACATTTATTAATTGATTTTATTTCCTCATAATGACATAGAGTGATGATAGATAGTAAAGACTTCTTGTTACTTATTGAGATGAAGTGAATTGATGCTGGTGTTGGATGAGCCGCAGTTCCTCACATTCATTACTGTGAACTTTACTCAATAAAAATCTCTCGTGCTGATGCACAGGCGTTCAGAGAGGAAGCGTTGCGTTTTCAGTGGCATCCGCATCTGCTGTACACTGGACGCCATCCGCGTCTCGACGCGTCAAAAACTAAACGCTACAATAATGAACTGAGCTGTCTGGGTCACATTTTACCTCAATCACGAAATTATAATGTGCATAGAGAAAATGTTAAATTAGGCTTCTTCTGGGACCATTACATTATTTTTGCACTGCGACATTTTTATTATTTTAATTAAGCAAATGTTCTTTTTATTAGGCTACTGTAAAGTGTCCACATTCTCGTTATTTCCAGTGGGGATTCTTATTTCTGTAAACCGTCACATTGCCATATTGCAATATCTGTAATGCAATACATTTAAAGCTTTAAAATAGCATTAGTGTGATGTATAAACACTTTACACTTGTTCCAAAGCAAATAGATTTTTTGGCATTGCAATGATGATCAATGATTTGCTTTCAAATTTGAAGTTGTAGCTGATGCATGCTTTTTTTGCTTCTGATGCATTGCACAGATTTTATCTTCCCAGTTGGTCTGAAAAATTATTATTTATGTATTTAAATAACTTCTGCTAATGACACTTGTGATGTGGTCTGTGTTGGCTATACTGTATAATGCATGCCATACTGTATATATTAACTTGATGTATATTGTCTTAAATCTAGCCTATAGTTAATGGTGTTACCTGGTATTGTACCCTGGTGGCATTTATTTGGTTGTACTTGGGTTGCTTGGATGTTAATTCTTAAATAGAGTAAAAATTACTATCCATTATCCTCAATTAAGATTACCGAGTGATGCCCTGCTATCACAAACCAGCTTGAGCCAGTATATAAAAAGTGGCAAGATTATGTGTGTATTTGTGTTTGTGTGTTTATTGAGGACAGTGTGTGTGTGTGTGTCAGGGTATTTGTAATGACATGCATATGTATTGTAATTGAAGCAGATGGTTATGAACTTTAAAAGCCCTTGGCTCTCTACATCACCCAACACGCCTGGATACAATATGTAAATCTGAAAATACAGGTTGTATGTATGCAGGAGAATCCATTTGAAATGATCCAGGTGGTCTTATAACAATAATGTGGATGTTGCGTTTTTTTCTTTTTGTTTTAAGATCTTTGAGTTTCTTTTTTCTTCCACATGCTGCTAGATAATTTCTCTAATCAACAGCCGACATCTGCTGTCCGGATATCATTATCACATCATAATAGTAGAATATTAGAGAATCAGGATGGGTTTTTGTTCAGTATGAACAGGTGTCTCACACACGTTTATCAAGGTTCATAGTAAGACAAAAGCTTTATTTAAAACAATATGGTGCGGTTTCCCGGATATGGGTTAAGTGTGTTCTCAGACTAAAATGCATGTTTGAATTGTCTGAACTGAAAATAGCTTATATATCAGTGCCACTGTTTTGTTACAATATACATATCAGTAATGTTTTTTGTAAGGTATGTTTGAAAAAACTATTTAAATTTCCTAGAGGATGTAGAGGATGTGTCAGTATTGAATGAGGTTTTACGTTGATCATTACGTTTTCATTTGTGAGGAATTTTTTGGGTACTTTTGTCAGGTTGTCAGGTTGTAAGGTTGCTGTGCGGTTGTAAGGCCGGTGACACACTGGATGCGTGGCGTAAGCGTCTCAGCTGCGTGGCGTGTCCGTTTTTAATTCGGCTTCCATGCTAACAGGTTAAAGCTTGCAGACTTCCTGCGTGAGACGCGCGTCACGCGTGCTTGCTAGAAATAGAACCAACGCCTATTTTTCACGCGAGACGCAAGCGTGTTGGAAGCGTTTCCAGGGAAAATATACGTCACCAATAGCAACAGCAGCGCGGCAGCGCTGCGTCAGGCAGGCTTCTGGTATGTACAAACACAGAAAACGCGACGCAGCCGCCACGCAACTGACATGCAACAGATACGCCACGCATCCAGTGTGTCACCGGCCTAAGGGTGTTGTCGTGTGGTTGTCAGGGTGTTGCTGTGTGCAGTACCAGCCCGAGCCTCTTAGGGGCCCTAAGCAGAATTTGTTTGGGGTCCCCCTCCCACCAATTGTTTCTATTAAAAAATAAAGAAATTACAAACATTTATTAAAATAACAACCGTTGCTCGCGGTTGTTAGGGCGTTGCTGCGCGGTTGTCAGGGCGTTGCTGCGCGGTTGTCAGGGCGTTGCTGCGAGGTTGTCAGGGCGTTGCTGCGAGGTTGTCAGGGCGTTGCTGCGAGGTTGTCAGGGTGTTGCTGCGAGGTTGTCAGGGCGTTGCTGCGCGATTGTCAGGGCGTTGCTGCGCGGTTGTCAGGGCATTGCTGTCTGTTTGTCAGGGTGTTGCTGTGCGGTTGACAGTGTAGTGCTTTCCGGTTGTCAGGGTATTGCTTTCTGGTTGTGGATTTTATTGTTCAATTGTCAGGGTGTTGCTGTGAAGTTGTCAAGGTGTTGCTGTGCAGTTTTTAGGGTGTTGCTGTGCAATTGCTAAGCTGATATTTTTTATCTATTGCTATGTGGTTACTAGGTTGTTCACAGCTCAAAAGAGTGCATATTGTGTTACACATTTATATTTAATTATGATATACAGAGTAAGTTTATATTGTAAGTCATATTTTTACTATGCCAGTGTTGACTAATGCTGTATACATTTATTACAGTTTTTTTTACTTTTACTAAAAAGTAAACTTTTGCTAGAAACTATGGTGCCTGTTTGTGAGGAATGCTCTATATTAACTTTGTTGACACCACTAGAAACTCTATAAAGCTGAATCCAGAAATATCCCAGTAATATGTACTTATGAGAGCAGACCTGTACACAGAATCAGAACACAAACTGGACCCAGCTGCTCTCTGTTAACTAACTGATCGGAAGATACACACACCATTCTGTGAGTCCACACCGCCTGCTTACATGAAATGACCCACTTTCTGTCTTCATTTTCTCATCCTCGTGCCCTGAAGAGCCATCAACAGAAGTTAGCTTTCATTTGTCTCTTGTCCTCCAAGGTAGATTTAAGAGGATATTATCTCGATTTAGAAAGTGGACTCAGGGGCTCAGTTGTGTAGTTTCACACTCGCACTACACACAGTTTCGGCTGTTTTGGGGTTCCCGAGTTGCTGTATGGTTCTTCAGAGATTTAAAAGGTTTGCTGTTATGTTCTCCAGATCCCTGTATTGTTTCAGGATGTCACCCAGTAACTGGGTTCTGTGCAGTATAAGAACATTAAACTGGTTCCTCTTTAACATCAGCAAATGTTCATTCAGGTAGTACAGGATTATTTCTGTTCCTCTGTTGTTAAATAGTTTTGAAACTATTTTTCCTTAAAGTCACCACAAAATGGATATTGAAAATTCTTATTGTTTTGTGTTTTAAATGATTAATGTACCCTTAAAAACATTAACCTCCAACCCCCTTGAAATGACTTCTCTTCTAGTCATGAGTTATGGCCTGAGGGTGGGCTATTGGGGACTCGCTGCAGTTGATCGTCCTTGTGTTAGTAAGACTCAACTTCCAACAATCCAGTCAGTTCCCACTCATGAAATCATCTCCCACCCTGCATAACTTTTTATTTCAGATGGCGTTTCACTTAGATATACATCATATTAGGAAATAAAGACAATTTAAATATCTGTTTCATGTTGACTTTAAGAGCTGAGATGTGTTGTTTTTGCTTTGACACTACAATACCACACAACATATGTTTGTTTATGTATTTGTAATAGTAATAACAATGTGACAGTTTCTCATGGGAAATATATAAAAGTGAATAAATTAACAGTAGTTGCAACAGTTTGTTTAGGAAGATCTCGTGTTTACAATCAGCCTGCCATTCACGTCTCAACACTGACAGGTCTCCCTAAAGCGTTTACCTATCTGATCTCAGGTCGGAAGGACTGACTTCTCCTACTTTGTTATCTATACTTTCAGGTGGTTTATCATTGCTGAAAGCTGGTCTGGAGGCAGTGAAGTGTTCAATTTAATCACAAGCATGTGGCTGTTTACTGTCGGCAGTGTTGTGTGTCTTGTGATAAAACTTAGTTGCTGCTGGAGTGTCGAGGAAGTTTAGTCATAATTTTAAAGTGTTAATTGTGTGTTTAGCAACCACTTTGGGTACCCTAGCAACCACCTAGTGTACCCTAGCTGCCACCTAGAGTAGCCTATCAGCCACCTAAACTATAAAGTACCCTAGCAACCACCTACAGTTACCCTAGCAACCACCTAGAGTGACCATGCAGCCACCTAGAGTATAGAGTATTCAAAAACCACCCATATGCAATAGCAACCATTAAGTGTGCCCTAGTAGCCCTCTAGATTATAAAGTACCTAAACATCCAACCAATGTTCCATAGCAACCACCTAGATCTACGCACCCACCTAGAGTATAGAGTACCCAAACAACCACCTATATGCCATAGCAACCATTTAGTGTGCCCTAGTAGCCCCCTAGAGTATAAAGTACCCAAACAACCACCCAGTATTCCATAGCAACCACAAAGAGTACCCTAGAAACCACCTAGAGCAGTGCTTCCCAATCCTGGTCCTCGCCAGAAAGTTTTAGATGTCTCCTTATTTAAAACACCTAATTGAACTTATCAGTCTCTTTCCAAAATGGTAAACATGTCTCCCTAACAAGCTGATAAGTTAAATCAGGTGTGTTAAACAAGGAGACATCCAAAACCCTCTGGCAGGGGGGCCTCAAGGACCAGGACTGGGAAGCACTGACCTAGAGCACCCATGCAGCCACCTAGAGTATACCCAGAAACCCACCCACATGCCATAGCAACCACCTAGTGTGCCCTAGTAGCCCCATAGAGTATAAAGTACCCAAACAACCACCCAGTATTCCATAGCAACCACCTACAGCATCCAAGCAGCCACCTAGAGTATCCTAGCAGCCCCCTAGTGTATAAAGTAGCCTTGCAACCACCTAGAGTACCCTTGCTACCACTTACAGTACCCAAACAACCACCTAGGGCACCCATGTAGCCCCCTATAATATATGGTACCCAAAAAAACACCTAGAGTTCCATAGTAACCACCTAGTGTACCCTAGCAGACACCTAGAGTATAAAGTACCCTTGCAACCACCTAGAGTACCCAAACCACCACCTAGAGTTCCATAGTAACCACCTAGAATAACCTAGCAACCACCTAGAAAACCCTAGCAACAACCTAGGGCACCCACGTAGCCCCCTATAATACAAGCTGCCGAAACAACCACCTAGAGTTCCATAGCAACCACCTACGGTGCCCTAGCAGCCACCTAGAGTATAGAGTTCCCAAGCAGCCACCTAGAGTATAGAGTACCCAAACAACCACCTAGGGCATCCATGCAGCCCCCTAGAGTATAATGTTCACAAACAACCACCTAGAGTTCCATAGCAAACACCTAAGCCGTTTCTCAATACCAAGTACGCCAAGTTCGGACTTGTGTCCTTCCTAGTTCGGACTTGCAAGTTCAACTCGGAAGAACGAACTTCTGACGCGAAATGCATTCTGGGAAACTTCGCTGTCATAAGTCCACACAAGTCTCATCTGATGCATCCTCGATAAAATGGGCGGATCAAGAACACATCCGGGGATTTTATGTGAACTTGGGCTTGATGCGAACTTTGAATTGGAACAGTACTTGGTCCGCGACTGATGACGTTTCACAAGTCCACAAGAACGCAAGTACAGACAAGAACGCATATTGAGAAACGGCTCTAGAGTTCCATAGTAACCACCTAAAGTAACCTAGCAACCACCTAGAGTTCCATAGCAACCACCTAGAGTAACCTAGCAACAACATAGGGCACCCACATAGCCCCCTATAATATAAGCTGCCGAAACAACCACCTAGAGTTCCATAGCAACCACCTATTGTGCCCTAGCAGCCACCTAGAGTATAGAGTACCCAAACAACCACCTAGAGTACCCTAGCAATCACCTAGGGCATCCATGCAGCCCCCTAGAGTATAATGTACACAAACAACCACCTAGAGTTCCATAGCAAACACCTAGGGCACCCATGTAGCCCCCTATATGATAAAGTATCCAAACAACCACCTAGAGTTTCATATCAACCATCTAGGGCACCCATGTAGCCCCCTATAATATAAAGTACCCAAACAACCACCTAAAGTTCCATAGCAACCACCTAGTGTACCCTAGAAGTATAGAGTACCAAAACAACCACCTAAAGCAGTGTTTCTCAACCCTGGTCCTCAAGGACCCCCTTCCAGAATGTTCTAGATGTCTCTTTAATTAACACACCTGATTTAAATTATTAGCTTGATAGGGAGACATTCTGGAAGGAGGCTGATGAGTTGGTTCAGGTGTTTTAAATAAGGAGACATCTAAAACTTTCTGGAAGGGGGTCCTTGAGGACTAGGGTTGAGCCACACTGACCTAGAGGATAATGTACCATAGCAGCCACCCAGAGTTCCCTAACAACCATCTAGGAAAACAATCACCCAGCAATCAAATAGCAATATGTAAAAAAATGTGTTTTGCACAAGTAAAAGATTTTCTTTGTGAATTGTGAAAATCTTGAAATAGCTGCTTGTGTCAGCATTAAGTTTAACTTTGGTTTGGCACCTGTTTTGTTTGCTTGTGTATCGTTGTGTAACTGGCCATCATTTTGTTAGGGAAATAACAATAATTACACTTGGAAATATGTTGTGTTTTCTCTCAGAGCCCCATTAAGATTTATCGTTTATCAATTCAGCTAGTGTGTGTATGGATGAAACATAAATCCGTTGAATAAGATCAATTTCCTGAGAAGATTCTCAGTGTTTTCCTTCAAACCTCCGTCCATTATGATTCATGAGAGCGCAGAGAGTCTTAAAGAGCCGGTACGTCAGAACAGGGTAAAGTTGAGAACAAATCGCCCTCATGTGTCTTCTTTACTGTCACTTATGAAAATATGTGAATGGGATTCTTATGGAGTGAAGGTTACACAATTCTTGCCTTGTGTTTGTCTGCTTGAACTCGAGTGTTTGACTCTTACATTTGCATTTATTAATAAATGGTGCCGTATTTAAGCTTAAAATTGGCAGAAAGTGGCACGGCAGCTGTCGGTAAATCACATGTGTGTGTGTGTGTGTGTACTCAAGGCCAAATGTGTCTGGAAGCTTTAGCACATTCATTCAGCACCTGTCACAGCTGATCGGTGATACGGTCGACAGAATTCATCATCCTGAGCGATATTTTGTCTTCAGAATATACTGCAAATATTTCTTCAGCTGTCTGTGTGGAGTAAGTTTGAAAGGAAACATCATTTGTATTCGATGTGGGGTATTTTTGAAACCAAAACATTTAAAGGAACGGTTTACTGAAAAATAAACGTAACACATCTGCTAATGCAAAAATGATTCATAGTGAGCATGTCTGTTGAAAAACACCATTAAGATCTCTCCTGGAGCACATTGGTTTATGACCGGAGGAATTGTTGACAGAATTTATTTTTTGTATTTCTTTATATCTGCACTTTTCATTACAACCCTCCAACTCTCACAAATAGACTGTCAAAGATTTCACCTTTTAGGAGTGAGCGTGTAAAATACAAGCGGGAGAAATGCCAGTGTACCTGCCTGCAGTTACTGCGATCCCGAGCTGCATTCTCCGCGCGTATTTCATTTTACTCTTCAGTGCTTTCCCTGTGGCGGGTTTGGAACGGAGAGTGACCTGCCAGTAAACTAGGTCAAAGGAGACGCTTGCACCCCTTTTCACCCATGAAGAAATAAACTAATCAGATATTTCTCACCAACGTATTTCTGTGCACTAGTCGGATGTCAGGTGTCTGGACGTGACATTTTCACTTGCATGAAGTGAATGCTGATCAAATTTCTCAAGAGAAATACAAACTTGACCCAAATTAAAGCATGCTCAATGTGCAATGGGGATGCATAGCTATGCACAATTCATGGTGGGAATTATGGTGGGAAATTTTTCATAACTTTAAAAGCTAATGTTGAGCAAATCTGAGCACAGCGTTGAGATCTCATATGACATACATGAGCTCTTTTATCAGAAGAAACATAAATCTTCTTTAACTCACTAGGAGAAACAGTTGAGATATTGAAGAGATCTCATTCTTTAGTATGAATGTCTATGATGTGTAATTTTGTGACTTTTAGTATGATTCAACAGCCATGTGTACTTCCTAGCGATTCTTTTTTGTATTCACATGAGGTTTGCATGTTTTGTTTCTATGATACACAAACACTTAAACAAATGAACAACATCAGCTCATCTATGTGGGTATTATACATAGATGCCAATTCCGTGGGTGCCCCGGGGCTCGAGCACCCACAGAAAAGCGTCAGATATGCTCTATCAATTTAAATCAAAAATGCTTTTGAAATTCAGGAGCCTCTCTGATTGGTTGACCTTATGATTTGCAATAATTACAATGCTGGTGAAGTGGCGCTTTACATTTTGTGCATAAAACCTTGCTGAAAACGAGACTGTGACGCTTTCCTCCTCCTTTCCTATGCGCTTGGGCGCTCCCGTAGCGTCTGCTGTTGCTAAGCAACCAAAGCGTTACGCCACATTGTGCCAAGCACCCACTGGCGGAAAAAGAAATCTGCGCCTATGGTATCAAAGATATATTGTTTGTGTATCCACATTTTAATAGACTGATATCATATGAGAAGCTTTCTCTACACGTCTAACAGAACCCTAGAAAACTGTTTTTAATGGGAAAGTTTTCTTTAAAAGCGCTGGTGAACCTTTCGTTTTGAGTTTATACTTTTATTTCTGCAGTAGATTATGTGATATTGAGCAGGATTTGGATTTAAAAATATCCAGATGATAGATGATTTAAAAATAGCGAGAAGAAAATGATTGCACGCCAAACATTTGATCAGAAAGACTTTTAGAAGTCTCAGAGCAGATCAAGAAATCTTCACCAGCTGCAGATCAAACAGACTCGAGAGCTTTTACTTTTGGGTTTATGATAATCTAAGAGAGTATCGAGTTAGAAATCATACAGTGTAGTACAGTATATGTGTAGTGCTACAGTTTCAGACACAGACGTCTGAACAAACTGATCATATATTAGTGAAAAGTTGAACGTCAATATTATTATTGCATAACATAACTGCTGTGTAACTTGTCACTTACCATGTGTACTACAGATATAATTGATAATGACTGGTCTTACTGTGCGTTCATACGAGACGCAAATGAAGGAATAAATTCAAGCGAGCCGCGCAAGCCCTGAAAAGTGAAGCCAAAACGTCTCGATCGCCCCACAGGGACTGGTCCCATTATAGGTCATAAAACCCGCCTCCACCATGTTATTCAATAGGACTTGAGTCCAACTAAACAATTTAATTACACTTCAATTATCTTTTTTCTGAAGCTGGTTTCTGTCATTTAGTGTAATTTTTATCACGCTGATGTAAATTCAAGGGTTTGTTTTTAAAATAGGTTTGTTTTTAGTTAGTTATTTAATGCTATGAAAGCGGTGGTGTCACGTCATAATTGACAGCTGTAATATGCGCATTCTACAAGAGCGAGGGTGGGGCCTTGATTTCACGGCTTTACTTCCTGTTCTGCGCAGGACTGGTCCCGAAAGTTGTCAGCGCTGTATCGGGACACTGACGGCGTCACTTTTCACCAATGGAAGGGAGCAAACAAGCGTTGTCCATCTTTTTTTACAGTCTATGACTATTTGCACATAGTTGCACGCTTGAACATTTCTTGCTTCATTCACGCATAAAATTTGCCTCATTCGCGCATGAAATTCGCCTCAATTGCGCGTAAAATTTGCATTTTTCGTGTGTGAAATTTGCATTTTTCGTGTGCGTCATTCGCGTGTGAAATTTGCATCATTCGCACATGTAATTCGCCTCATTTGCGTGTGAAATTTGCGTTATTCGTGTGTGAAACTCGCATTTTCGTGTGTGACATTCGTGTGTAAAATTCGCATTATTTGCATGTAAAATTAACGTTATTTGTGTGCATCATTCGCGTGTAAAATTCGCATTATTTGTGTGTGTCATTCGCGTGTAAAATTTGCATTACTTGTGTGCGTCATTTGCGTGTATAATTTGCATTGTTCGTGTGCGTCATTTGTGTGTAAAATTTGCATTATTCGTGTGCGTAATTTGCGTGTAAAATTTGCATTATTCGTGTGCGTCATTTGCGTGTAAAATTTGCATTATTTGTGTGCGTCATTCGCGTGTAAAATTCGCAGATATATATATCAAATTGAGTAAAGAGAACTTAAGCATGAAGATGTATTGTACAATTTTTGAGTGTCCACAGACAGCGATGATGATTTTGTCCTCCGTTGTTGCATATTTTTGCAATTACATCACTATTAGAGCAGGATCCTGATTGGTTAACGCTTTCCTTCGAATCGGGCTGCAGGATGTCTAGGATGTCTTTGCATTAACTTAACGTGTAAATCACTTGTGCTTAACACTTTCTTTCGCGTCTGATGTGAACGTACCATTAAATTACCTTTCTTTGCTTTACGCTGTTTAGTGTCACATTAACATCACATTTATGTCTCTGAACATTTGAATGGCAGCTTGGTTAATATTTATCCATCTCATAACGTTATGTAGTGCATAGCAGAGGGAATTATGGGATTGAACAGATGGAGAATTGTCTCTGAATCTTCAGTGCTTCTGCTCTCATTCTCATTAATAAAGTCAAAGCTTTTGATGCCAAAAAATGTCATAGTGACATAAAAACAACGATACAGTAATACAAATATGGAGTGCGTCTCATATCCATCAGCTTATGCATGTAATTGATGCCGAATCGATATAAAATGCATGACGTGGATGTAATTCTCCGCTCTTTTATGTTTTAGGCATTCTCAGATATCAGACAAATCTGTCTGGACAGGTTTGCCCACCTTGTTGAATAACAATGCTTTGAATTAATCTGATGTCTTTTCATCATTCGCCTTCATCATGTGCATTGCTCATCACCTGAGATTCAGTGTCTGTAGTATTGATGATTTTTTCTTTAATTGTTTTGCATTTTTTTAACTGAATCATTTGGATGCACGCTGTCAGGTTTGTTTAATGAAGATAAAGGAACAGATGAGAGAGAATGTGTGTTGTTTCTGACAGTATGTTGCTCGGGGAGTTTGATCAGAAAAATATAAGTGCACATTAAATGTAGCCTGTCATATAGCAATAGTTATCCAATGGTAAAGTTTGTGGCGTGTTTAAGAAACGTGGTCAGGGTTTGAGGATATCAGTGCATCTTCACAAATTCAGTCTTCACGGTTTCATCAGACACATGCAGAAAGGCACAGTTAAGATCTTTGCACGCCGGAGGTTGTTTTTTTTGTGTTCATCTTCCTATAAAGTCTGTCGTGTTAATTTGTTGCGAAACAATACAAAATGTAGCGCCATTCACTACAAATAGATGAATGACCTTAGCAACAAGCTATTGTTTAGCAATTCTGTATTATCTTTCATACACCCTTTGTTTGAAATCTGTACATATCGTCCTGTTTTCCAAGCTCTTTATATTCCTTTTCTTTGTTTTCCACATTGTGTTTGTCATACAGTGCTTTGTGCTGGGAGATGAAGTGGATCAACTTGTTGGATGGCATTCTGGATTTTGGCATTCGCATGTACGGTGGCCTCTCAAAATGCTTGCTATGAATGCGGAAAAAAAACTGAAATTTGAACCCGATCTGATTTTTTTTTAAATGAATGCAAGTTTCGGAGGCAGTGCTTAAACGTGATTGACACAACATTAAGTCATATTTATTTTGAAAGTGAGCGAATGGGCGCGTTTTTTGTGTGTGTCATTCGAGCGTGAAATTTGCATCATTCGCGCATGAAATTCGCCTCATTTGTTTGTGAAATTTGTGTTATTCGTGTGTGAAATTCGCATTATTTGTGTGAGTCAATCGTGTGTAAAATTCACATTATTCGTGTGCGTCATTGAAAATTTGCATTATTCGGGCATGTCATTTTCGTGTGAAATTCACATTTTTGTGTATGTCATTCATGTGTGAAATACAGATGTGAATACGCCCTATTTGCCAGTAAACTCTATTTTTTTACAGATCGACAATTCCAGGTGAGAATTTTAGAATTTGTGTGCAAAGTCCTTTTGTATTTATGCATTTGGCAGACAATTTTGTGAATTACAAGGTACAGATTTTTTTATCAGCATGTGTGTTCGAGAGATCTTCTCGGGTGCAAAGAAATGTACCCGACCCGAAATGACCTGAATCCCTTTTTACCCAAACACAACATGCATAAATATTTTTTTTAAATAAAGACCGACCTAAAACAAACCCAACAAAATTAGACCCCAAACTGACCCAAGCAAGTGGCTATTATTTTAAACCGGACTGGACCCGAATGTACAGTAAACAGCACTAACATGTGTGCAGTCAGACAGAAAGAAACCCGATGGCCTCACAACCAATTTGGCCCGCTGATCCATTTATTTTCATTTGTTATCTGACGACAACACCAAGGTAACTGCTTAGTGTGTATTCAAAATTGATCATCAGTTCTTGCTCAACAAAAATTAACCTATCGCCAGCCACACAATGTCATGAGCACATGATGCACACACGCAAGATATAGTTTGGGTTTGTTTGGAAAAAACACATTCATTTTAAATTACCCCACACCCGAGCCTGCTAATATTTTACCCGACTCGTGTCTAAGGCACACGTGAAACTTTTAGATCCAAACCCGCTTGGTTTGGACCTTCAGTTTTTGGATCTAAGTGGACCTGTGAAGACCTCTAGTGTTTTCAAACCCATGAACTTTGCGCTGCTAACACAATGCTTTTTACTGAGCTAATGTCAATGTCAAACCTTTAATGTCAAATCTGTTTCTTTGTGTTATAAGACTTCAGTGCAGGTCTTACTTTCAAACCTTTCTGCTTTCCTATCTGCGAAACACATCAGATCTCCACAAACCAGCACTTAATATTTTGGATATGGTGCCATAGTAATGCATTTTTTGACATGCACCATGGAAATGCTATGAATTGAATTACTATCAATATTCTCAAAATGTTAAAACAATACATAACAATTAAAAGACTTATGCTTAAATGCATTTGTAGACAAATATAAATTGACGTTACATATATATTTCTTTATAAAAGTACAATTTTGATAAGATTGGATGTTTTTTGTAGGAATAATTAAATTCAGTTTTTTATATAGCGCTCTAACAATTGTTCATCGTACCAAAGCAGCTCACATGAGATAGAAGCAAAGTTTTTGAATCTGGTGTAGGATGAAGTATTTAAAGCTACATGGAGTGATTTCTTATTAAGTAATGTAATAAATAGTACTTCATGAATAGGTTTACTCTAAATGCTTTGCAGATTATCTATTAATATCTATCAAACAACGTTGACCCTCACACACACGTGACTCATGATATATTTAATGGACTCGTTCTATATTTCTATGATGTAATCTCTTGTGCTTCATTTAGTTTTGCTTTGACAGTGTTATGGTTTTAATAGACCTTCAGCATCTGTTGTGAGAAGATTGAGGTGATCGTTCATTTGTCTGTGTTCAGATAAGTCTGGTGTTAAAATGATATTAAAAGTTATGAAGAGGTTTTATCACAGCGCTGTGTGTCTGTATGATGAATTAGCATCATTAAATGTCGTCTTCTGCTGTCATTTGGACTTGTGGGTGTTTCTGGATTTAAAAAGTATATCATACAAGCCGAGTCCACACGATGAGCTCTGATTCATGTCTGTGAGTCCATCATTCAAACACGTCTCACTGACACCCCAGACTCATTTCTTTAAGTTTTCTTTTTTTAAAGATAAGCTATTTGGTTTACAAATCTCTTTCATTTGAATGTACTTTATCTGAGAAAAGATCACAGCTCAGGGGTTTCTTTAATACTTTTAGTTACAGATCAGCTTTGTCTCTGTCTTTCTAATGATAACAAAGCATTATAGACACAAATGAGATAATTGTTAGTGAGTAGAGAATGAATGTTGATTAGTTCATTTTAAATCATGAGAGATTTTAATGAGAAAAGTTTGAGTTCTGTAGCGTTTTTTATACTTTGTAATCTTGTCACCCTGGTTTTAGTATTTGGTATTTTGAAGCTCTACATGTGAAGTTAAAGTGAAGCATCTGAGAAACAGCAGACTATAAATTGTCTTGCTCTCCATTTAAAGTCAGCATGAAATCAATCACTATTTCGGTTTTATTTTTGAATACTGTGTTCCACATAAACAATGTTTCATCTTTTTGTGTGAGTTTCTTTGGTTTATGTGATGAAGATGCACTGTGTGCACACTCAAATATTTTGGTTGTATTGTTCTAGAACAGTGTTATAAATAAAACCGAACAACTGATTTACAATTGTGTCCTCTTTTGGAAAGTTTAGTTTATTTATTATTATACAACAGTTCTTTCTGGTTCTCGAATCTGATTGGCTAAGAGGCGTGCAATATTCTACTGATAACGGCACAGTAACCACTTCACCTTTCATATCATTCCGCCACCTAGTGAATGGAGGTCCTCTAAACAGGCTCATCTCTGAATGGAAAACACAGACGCGCTGTTTTTAAACACTCTCCGTGTGTCTCATTAGTTTACTAGCTCATAAATCAGTCTGTGAATCCCCAATCGGAAGTTATTATTCCGTCAAAGATCAGCGCTCTTGGATGTTACGTTAAAGTTAATGGGAGTAGCCTAATGTCTTGTCACATCGTGTGGACGATTAACACTTGGAAAGAGGAATATAAACACTCGTTTTTTTCTGGAGCTATATCTCTTATCAGAACGCGAAAACACCGTGGAACTGCAGGTAAGCACCGCAGCTTTTAAATGTGGACATTGATCATTTATTTAATTGCGACGTGACTATTACAACATGTTATGAGATATCGCCACTGGTATATTTATAAGCAGCATGCAAAAACATCTCTCTGACACTTATAAAAAACCGTTTTGTATAGTACTGACAAGAACAAAGTCTAATAATAACCGAGTGCTTGTATCGTGTTAAGATGAAATGGTAAACCAATAGTAACATTATAGAAGTAAGTATAGTTTTATTAACTTTTACCTCGCGCCAAAACAATAACAACACAAAAGACACTAAATATGAATAAAAAACCAAGTAATAGTTTGATCATGACACCAAATACTGATTTGATCTCATTTTGACCATCAAAAACAAACAAGGCCAACATGAGAGCCAGGGTATCTCTGTCAGAGATGTAGCCCAGAGAGGGCGGTGGTCAGCGGGGCGAGTGAACACTGACGTCCGCTCATGCTTTGGTTCTCATACGTACCGAATCCACTAAGCAAACGTTCAAACAGGCGCTATCTTTACTAATCGACTGTAGATTTAAATATAATAAATATATATTCTCGACTGAACTAATCTTAAACTACACTTTGTGACCAAGAAACGGTAATATAAAGAAACACCTCTCCGTCCATTGAGTTATTATGAGATTCAAAGCAGCCGAAAGTGTTACCTGTCATTCTGGCCGCCCTCAAATCCGTGGCGGAAGAAGTAGTTCTCAAACAAAGAGGCTTTTAAAATAACTCCGTTGTTGTTTTCTAGTTTTCGTTTTTCAAACGTGTGCCGTCGAACTGTTGTATAAAAGCAATATCGCTCTCGGAGTCGTGTGATATAACTCTATATCATCACGGCTGTGATTGCCTCCGGCATTCGGCCTACGACCTCGTGCCTCTGGCCTAATCACATCCTCTGTAGATTCAGATGAGTTTGAAGTGAGTTACAGTAGTCGACCAATCAGCTGCCTGAACCTAAAGCATGCATGTGTGCTGCGTCTACTGCAGTCTTCTCACTGGATGCTGAGAATAAACAGAAGTTGATGATTAAATTGATCAATAAACTGTCTTTACTCCTGTTTACCTGATTACACACTGCGGTTTTCTAACCTCTACTTGCTCGATAAAGGCACGTGTGTGGTGCCGTGTGCATGTTATTTCATACTGTGTGTTACATTCGTCAGTTCTGAAGCAGAAGTGAAGGGGAGATGTGGATGAGAGAAAAATCAATCGAATCAGATTAAGTCTTTTCATCATCAAAGAGATGGAGAAAGAATCACTATTTTTGGCTCAAAGGGGCTGTTTTAAGAATAAAACGACATAAAGCCCATCGTCACAGCCCAGAGAAACCATCCTGTCTTTTCAGATATGGAAATTAGACGCTGTTTTCTACAATATGACTGAGATTTCAAAATGATGTTTTCTAAACGAAAATGATTGCAGCAATCTGGTTTAGGTGACTGCAGCGAGCCGCTCCGAAGTTTCGACATGTTGTTGATGGTTTTCTGTATTTTACACACACAGAAATAATAAATGAGATGAGGATAATTACTGTATGTTTCAATATATATATTCAATCTGCAGGTCCCGCTGAAGAACTACCGCTGTTAAAGTAATAGGATGCATTATAGTATTCTGCTGGGATGTGAACAAGAACCGTTTCTCACGGCTTGTAATATAAAACTAGAGAAGTAATAACCAGAATATTTCACACTGTGCATTTATTTCTTCATAAATAAATGAAGTAATAGGGACTGTGAAACACACACACACAATGCAAGTGTTGCTTGCTCATGTAAAAAACAATATAATGTTGGTTGCCGTTGTGTTGGGTTTGTTTGTACATTGAGATTATTGGTTGTTTTTAGGGTATTTAGGGTGGCTGCTTATACAGCACGGGTCAAAAGAGATACACAAACACATCGTTCAGATGCACAACCAACCCACACAAACAGATGTCATTGTTATGTCAGTGGCACAAATATGATATAATATATGTGTATATATTAGGGCTGTCAATATTAACACATTAATAATGCATCAACGACATCTATTTTAATACTGTGCGATTAATGCAACATGCAATTTCTGTTTAATTCTTGGCCTAGATATTAAATAGTCATCAAACATCTAAAATTATCTTTATTTGTACGTTTGTTGCACCGTCTTAAATTCTTGACTAATATATAGTGTCCACTTGTGCGCCTGACTTTTTTTTTTTTAAGAATTCACGCAGACATAATCTGTTATGTCTTATGTGAATGTTTGGTTAACTGTTGGGTAAAATATCTGATGTGTAAGATTATATTAGATCCTTGCATTACAGAAGATCTTAAAGCTGTTTGTCTCAATGCCAATTAAGCAATAAAAAAGCAAAAGTATAACATTAATATATTGATATTATTTTTGACTTTGTCTGCCAAATCTATTAGTTTTCCCAGTGATTTTGTTTTTGAACCTTACAAATATCTTTAACTCGATTTTTTTTACAAAATTAACCTTGCTTACTCTTTCACTAATAAACATACATGTGCAAAAAGCATCCATATTTGATCACGGCCATGTTAATAAGAGTATCAAAAACTTGAAAAGTGTTAAATAAGGTAAATTAAGAACAGATAAAAATGTTAACTCATGACAATCATGCAATTAATCTAGATAAAATATTTTAATCGATTTACAGCTCCGTATAAAATATACATATACTATTTCATATAAATCACATGCTGAAGTTTAATATTTATTGTTTGTGCTTTGTAAACGAGTATGCATGTTAGCAAAACAAGTATGCATTCTTATAAGCAAACAACATTAACCCTTAAATGTGTATTTCAATGTCATCATTTTAGTGTTATAAAACTTTTTGTGGCATCTGTTTGATGACAAATGAAATGTTTCAAAACATTTGTTTTATTTATTTTGCATTTATTTTGTTAATAAAGTATTAGGACAGTTTTATTTATTATCTTAATAAGGAAGTTTAGAGCTCGCTAAAGACCCAAATATCTAATAATAATTTTGTGAAACATTCATGCATTTTAAGGCTTACATTTTATAATTTATTTTTTGTTTGATTAAACTAGATATATAATTCACAGAATATTTTACACAGTGCATTGCTAATTTCCAGAAAGACAGAAGAAAGGCTTTTACATTTCCTCTCACATTTAAATCAAATATATTTCTCTCCAGAAACGCTTCATCTATAAATCACATTACCTGACCGAGTCACAGGCCGTGTGTTTCATACAGAGAAAAGTGGGTCAGCAGTTTTATTTCTGTTGGTAAAAGCATTTTAAGCAAGCTTTAATTTCAGCTGTATGACGTTCAATAATAAACATTAGACTGAGTTTGAGTTTGTCAGTTTCATTGCACTGATGTGATCTCCAGCAGTGATGTCTTATTGAGTCTGAATGTTACTGAAGTTAAATCTGACCTCATTTTATTGTCCAGTGTTTTACATTCATGCATTTGCCAGACAGTTTTATCCAAAGCGACTTGCATTGCATTACAAAGTACACATTTTTATCAGCATGCATGTTCCCTGGTTTCAAACCCTTGACCTTTTGCGTTTGCTAATGCAATGCTGTACCAGTGAGCTATGTGTACAGGAGCACATGCATCCCTGTTCTTACTGTGATTCAGTGGTGCATGCTATACCAAAATCAATATGTTTATAAACCCAATTCTTGAATATATTCTAAACTGTCTTGTTTGGTGTTGATGGTTTTAGTCATCAAACATCACTGAATTCTGTTTGAAAGATGCATGTGATTGTTGATCTGACTAATATTGCTCCATGTGTTTGTTCACAGTGAGCTGTGATACTCCACTGGTGTCTAATCTTCCTCCATCAGCTTTCAGAAGTTCATCCGAGCTGTCAAATAGTCACGGACCAGGCTACGCCAAACTCAACCGCAGAGACGGTAAGCAGTCACACACTGTGATGTTTGTCATAAAACTAATTTTTGCATCTGATGAGAAATGTTACATTTGAATCTTCTGTCCTGAATCAGACTTTGGTACTGATGTAGATGGTGTCTCGTTAAATTCCTATGACGTGCACTATACTGCCGGGATCTGATTCACATGGACCGTTGTAAAAAAACACACGGACCATTGTTCAATGTTCAGGAAGCACATCATAGCGCATGATACATTTTGAATTAATTGGCGTGATGGCGGAGAGTAAAGATGTCCATAAACCACAGAGAATGTCTAAAGTTTGGCATTATTACATTTTTATCATTACATTTCATTCAGCATCTGAAATGGAAACATCCACTGCTGTTTTAAGAAGCGTTGCTGAAACAAGGTAAAGTAGCCTAAGCCTATTGATGTTCGCTGATTTTAATCCCATACTGTATTTGTAGCGATGTCGTTATGTGGTTTGACTAGATATGATGTTTAGCTTTGATGTTTTTAAGTAGTAAACTTATTCACGTTCAATTGCAAGAGAGTATAGCCTAAAAAAGAACCTCTTCACACCCACGCATGCACCCTCATCTCTCTCACGCGACAGTTGTGCATATTAATAAATTAAATTGCTTAATTGTTGGCAAATTATTTTTTTTGAAATACAGCCACATCATTTTCGTTATGCATTATTTGTTTTGGTTGGTTACACACAAAAATATCCGATTAATCAATTAATCGGTCGATTAAGTGCCAGATTAATCGATTACCAAAAGAATTGATAGCTGCATCCCTAGTTTACACGTACCTTTAGCATTGAAATCTGATCAAAATGTCCATATACATACACAAAAAATTTATCTGATTAATCGATTAATCGATCGATTAAGTGCTGGATTAATCGATTACAAAAAGAATCGATAGCTGCATCCCTAGTTTACATGTACCTTAAGCATTGAAATCTGATTAAAATGTCCATATACATACACAAAAAATGACTGATTAATCGATTAATCGATCGATTAAGTGCTAGATTCATCGATTACAAAAAGAATCGATAGCTGCATCCCTAGTTTACATGTACCTTAAGCATTGACATCTGATTAAAATGCCCATATACATACACAAAAAAATGATCTGAGTAATCGATTAATCGATCGATTAAGTGCTAGATTAATCGATTACAAAAAGAATCGATAGCTGCATCCCTAGTTTTACATGTACCTTAAGCATTGAAATCTGATTAAAATGTCCATATACATACACAAAAAATGATCTGAATAATCAATTAATCGATCGATTAAGTGCTAGATTAATCGATTACAAAAAGAATCGATGGCTGCATCCCTAGTTTACATGTACCTTAAGCATTGAAATCTGATCAAAATGTCCATATGCATACACAAAAACGTATCTGATTAATCGATTAATCGATCGATTAAGTGCTAGATTAATTGATTACAAAAAGAATCAATAGCTGCATCCCTAGTTTACATTTACCTTAAGCATTGAAATCTGATTAAAATGTCCATATACATACACAAAAAAAATGATCTGATTAATCGATTAATCGATCGATTAAGTGCTAGATTAATCGATTACAAAAAGAATTGATAGCTGCATCCCTAGTTTTACATGTACCTTAAGCATTGAAATCTGATTAAAATGTCCATATACATACACAAAAAAATGATCTGAATAATCGATTAATCGATCGATTAAGTGCTAGATTAATCGATTACAAAAAGAATCAATGGCTGCATCCCTAGTTTACATGTACCTTAAGCATAGAAATCTGATCAAAATATCCATATACACACACAAAACGTATCTGATTAATCGATTAATCGATCGATTAAGTGCTAGATTAATTGATTACAAAAAGAATCAATAGCTGCATCCCTAGTTTACATGTACCTTAAGCATTGAAATCTGATTAAAATGTCCATATACATACACAAAAAATTATCTGATTAATCGATCGATTAAGTGCTAGATTAATTGATTACAAAAAGAATCAATAGCTGCATCCCTAGTTTACATGTACCTTAAGCATTGAAATCTGATTAAAATGTCCATATACATGCACATTCTATATAATCCAAACCAAACGTCTGTGCAAGCGCACAGCCATGGTTGTCAGATTCACGTATCAAAACCAGCCCCAGGTACATTCAAAACTAGCCCAAAAGCATCCCAATGACTATTCACAGCAAAAAATACAAATAACTACTAAACGAAATCCTTAAAAAAAACAGCTTACTGAAAGAGTTTTAAAGTTGCCGAAATCTGAACTCGAAAAAAGCAGAGGACTTGGCAATGCAGCGCACAGCACCTCTCATTGAGAGTTGCACATAAATGTAAAAAGTCAAAGTGAAGTTTTTAGAAATAGACAATGAAAACAATGATCAAAAGCCTCAACGCTATTTTATCTCTTTATGTAATGTCATGAAAGACATGAACGCTGCAGAATGTACATCTCATGACGCCATTACCTCAATAATGTGTGTTGCTATTTTTTCTGTGACGAGAATCATGTGATTCGTAAATATAAGACATGAACTGAAGCACAATTCTTCTGAGAATGTGCACAATATATTTTTGCATCGGATTCACGCGTTTACATGAGTACTTTTCTCCCGATGATCAGATCACAGATTGGACTACACCACATCTTTCAATACGATCAAAATTTGCATATGATCAACCTCAAATGTATTGATTAAGGTCTTTACATGAAGCGTTTCAATCAAATTGAGCCATCAATACGATTGCAAACTGATTATTTCGTTGCATGTAAACGTACCGAGTGTGGTTGCTAAGGTGTTGCTAGGGAGTTGTGTAAGGAACCAGTGTGACAGTCTTGGTGTAATCCAGGGATGTTTTCTCTCCCAAACCTGACCTTTGACCTCTGACACACAGATGTTTAACCACAATGACACCGTCACGCTTTCAGTCCATCTTCTGAATGCTTAAAGAGCCAACAGAGAGACTTTAAAAGGTGTCATTTTGTCCTTTCAGAAGCTGTTGTGTTGCATTACAGCGTTTAAGTGCAGGATGGTTTTTTTAACAGCGACTGACAGCATTAATGAGTGAAGTGGGAGGAAATCTAATCGTTGAAAATAACCTTCAAAGGTGCACACATTTATTCCACGCACACATAAACAAACAAGCTCATGCGGTGTCGGAGGCTTTGGTCGGTCGCTGGATGAGAGAACTTCAAAGGTTCAGGTCTGATGTTTCTGCCGCGGCGAACGAAAGTCAAAACAGCCGATTCGTCACCTCACGCTCACACACCTGACCACTGGAGACCTGCATTAAACACAAACAAACTCTCCACGTTCAGAATAAAACCACTAAAAGCTGCAAGAGATTGTGGACGAGATGGTTTTTGGTGAGAGGGCTTGTAGGGGTTTTTATAATGGCTTGAACATTTCTCTTTTCAATCATTTTTTTTCCGGTCTGTTTAAGTTTTCTATTTCAGAACATAAAGTAGGCGGTTTATAGGAGTGTTGAATATTCTCTGGGGTTGCCTGACATCAGAAGAGATGCAGGCTTAAAGGAGAGTCAAGGGGAACATTTGGACAGAGACTTTAGTCACGTCTTTACATTCAAAACAAAGAATACAGCGGCCCAAAAAAGTGCCTGAAGTACCAGGTAAAATATAGCCTAGCCTTAAACCTTTATCTACTGGCATAAAATCTGCTTTACATCTGCAATTTATTCTGGCTATAAAACACACACTTACAAAAGAGGCTTATTAACTCTTTCCCTGCCATTGACAAGTTAACTAATTAATTAAGAGAAAACACTTCCCTGCAAATGGCGAGTTTTTCCGGCAATCCATATTTCCGCTATTATCCACCAGGTGGCGATCTTACCCAAATAATAAAACACTGAAGCAACCCCTTAAAGGATTAGTCCATTTTCTTAAAAAAAAATCCAGATAATTTACTCACCACCATATCATCCAAAATGTTGATGTCTTCTTTGTTCAGTTGAGAAGAAATTATGTTTTTTTAGGAAAACATTCCAAGATTTTTCTCATTCTAATTGACTTTAATGGACCCCAATACTTAACAGTTTTAATGCGGTTTAAAATTGCAGTTTTAAAGGACTCTAAACGATCCCAAATGAGGCATAAGGATGTTATCTAGTGAAACGATTGTCATTTTTGGCAAGAAAAATAAAAATATGCACTTTTAAACCACAACTTCTCATCCTGTGATGCGCCAGCGCGACCTCACGCAGTACGTCATCACGTCAAGAGATCACGGATGACGAATGCAAAACTACGCCTCAGTGTTTACAAGTATGGAGAAAGAGGACCGTTCCGACGTTGTTGTATGTTGAATGATACTAATGAATGTCTTTGTGTCAGTTTATTGTTTAAAATGGTCCGCAAACGTGGGTTTCATATATGTAACCCGTGGCCTTTCCACAGCATTACGCAATTACGTGAGGTCGCGCTGGCTCGTCGCATGACTGGAGATAAACAAGAAGTTATGGTGCTTATTTTTTTCTTGTCAAAAATGACGATCGTTTCGCTAAATAAGACCCTTATGCCTCGTTTGGGATCATTTAGAGTTCTTTGAAACTGCAATAATTTTGAACTGCATTAAATCTGTTACGTGTTGGGGTCCATTAAAGTCCATTAAAATGATAAAAATCCTGGAATGTTTTCCTCAAAAAACATAATTTCTTCTCAACTAGACAAAGAAAGACATCAACATTTTGGATGACATGGTTGTGAGTAAATTATCAGGATTTTTATTTTTTTAAGAAAATGGACTAATCCTTTAAGGCAAACAGTAATAACTCAGTGTATGTTTTGATCATCACTCTGAATCTGATTTTATAACAAAAGGCTTTCACAAAAATGCAATTATCTCTGTATTTTTGAAGAAACCCATATTACCCATATTTGAGAGGTTGTAAAAAGAGAACAAATGAGGGTAGGATGAAATGTTTTTTGTTTGAAAGCAGAGGGTCTGTTCCTTCATTTGATATATTGTATGTTCTTATATTTAAAGAAGAACATTTTCTGGAAGATTAAACTTTTATGAAAATCATAAAAAATGCTGGCGCTAGCTAGCAACTTAAAAAAAAAACGCTGGTAGGGAAAGAATTAACATGTTTTAGGATGGTTTAACATTTTGGGGTTAAAATAGATAATAATTTAGCTTAACCCCTGATGAATCTTGAACTTTTGTTATGTTTCTTCTAACTTTTACGTCCCACCAAGAAGCTTCAAGACAATATTTTGACCTTCAGTGTGAGTCCTGTCTATATAGTGGTGGTTTAAGATTTGTATTGATTTTCTGAAATCTCGCTCAATTGAGATAAAGCCGCAAATATCTTGGCATTTCTTTTAGCCTGTAGTACTTATATGTCTAGACAATGAAGTAAATACTCCACAGACTCATTTCTGATAGGATGTCTGATGACGATAACTAGTAGACCTTACTGCTTCTGATGAAGTCAGATTTCTTAAATGAAGTTTCTTAAAGGTGCAGTGTGTAATTTTTAGAAGGATCTCTTGACAGAAATGCAAAATAATATACAAAACTATATTATCAAGGGTGTATGAAGACCTTTCATAATGAACTGTTATGTGTTTATTAACTTAGAACGAGACCTCTTTATCTACAAACTAAGAGGGTCCCCTTACATGGAAGTCACCATTTTGTGCCGCCATTTTTCTACAGAAGCCCTTAACGAACAATTTTTTTATTAAGTTGTCTTCGACAATGACATGTTTGTCCGGTGGTGGCTAACGTAGCTTTTCTATGTGTTTCAAAAGCGAGGGGGGAGCAGTGGACTAAGCCGTTGGTTGCAATTCGCAACCTCACCACTAGATGCCGCTGAAATTTACACACTGCACCTTTTTGCAGATTTTTATGTATTAATTAGAAACACTTTACTGTGCTTTGTTATTTCTTACCTGGAACTTTTAGCATTTAGTAGCATGTTTATTTCCATTGATTTTTAATGGCAACTTAAATTGAACATTTATCTGATGTTGGCCGACAGCAGCATCTTTTGCAATAGTAAGATAAAAGTACTGAAAAAGAAAATATATAAATAAAAGTAATTTAGACACAAGAATATCACAGTGAAACAGGGAAATATTTAATTTTTGTCAAACTTATATTCAGTCACATGTTAATGAATATCTTGATATCTACAAGACATACAGTAGTACAACTGCAGTCCAAAGGCCAATAATGAATTTGAATCTCCATTTTGTGCTATTTTACCTGTTAGAAAGCTTTCAATCACAGGCCAGATTATATGCTGTATTTCATTACTCAAACCCAATGGGAAATCAGAGCAAATCTGTTTGAATCACAGGATAAATAAGCAAAGCTATAGCATTTATACGACTGTTTGTGTTAATTCCCTAAAGCGCACAGGCTCTCGCTGTGAAGAGGACCGAATTTCTGTGAAATCTTTCTTTTTCTGTCATTATGGGTGCCATTAGCTGTGGTATAAATGGGGGGCTGTTAGTCTGTCAGCAGGTGTAATTGTTCCTCGTGAGGTTGCAGATAAATACACAGATATGAGCGGAGCGCAGGGTTTAATTAAAATGTAAATTTGATTGTGTTCCTTTGGATCGGTGCTATCAGCAAGAGAGCCGTTTCAATTATATTATAATTTAGTCTCCAGGATATAAAAGCCATACTTATGAGGACAATATATATTGAAACAGAAAACTATACCACACAATTTAAAAGCAACTTGTTCTTTTATAATGAATGTCATAATCAGAGGTGTGTGCATGGAAAACTGAACGTCTTTTATTTTAAACTGTGAGAATGAAAACAACTTTATCAGTACACGTGGTCAGATGAGAGAATGACTTGGATTTAATCTTTTAAATGTTTACTTTCCAGCACAGGGACCTCTGTGTTTGGTTGGCATTTAGGTTTTTAGTCATCCTAAAAAGTGCAAAATAGATCTGTATGTAATTCTATTTAAAACGTTCAGAAAAACTTATACAGAGCTGCACGGATGACATATTTTAGGAGACAAAACCAGGAAACAAGTTCACATTTTAGCAGTTCTGTCATCCCAAGGTCAATGGGTTTTTTGAATGGGGTTTTGGTTAAACACCTTAACTCTTTCCCTGCCTGAGTTATCTCGTCAATTAAGAGAAAAAACGCTTCCTTGCCAATGATGAGTTTTATGGCAATCCATATTTCCGCTATTATCCACTAGGTGTCGCTCTTACCCAACTCATAAAACACTAAAGCATCCACTGATCCAAAAACAGTAAAAACTCTGTGTATGTTTTAATCATCGCCGAATCTGATCTCTAACAAAAGTCATTTACAATATCTTGAGCAAAAAGCTGAGATTATGAAATGTTTGTACACTGAAAAAAATGATTAATTGAATTCAATCAATTTTTTTAAGGTAAGTGGTTGCAATCAATTTAATTAAGCTACATTTAAACAAAAGTTTTATATTTTATTTTACTTTACTAATCTTTTTTTGTTTGAATGTAGCTTAAATAAGTTGATTGCAACCACTTACCTTAAAAAAATTGATTAGATTCAATTAATCATTTTTTTCAGTGTATTTTTGAAGAAGCCTACCCATATTTAAGGTGATACAAGAGAACAAATGAAGAATAAAAGGATGAAAGTTTTTTTTGCTTAAAAGGGATATTGTATGTTTATTTATTTAAAGAAGTCAATTTTCTGTAAGGCATTAAACTTTTGTGAAAAAGATGCATAAAAAATGCTGCCACTGGCTGGCAACTTAAAAAAAAAACGCTGGCAAGGAAAGAGTTAAATAAGATATTTTCAATATATTTTCACCTTTTATTTTACAACATAAAACACACTAGTAATACCCCAACTCGGGAGCTTTAAACATCATCATGCATGAACATGCAACATGACCACAATTGCAAAAAAAAATCATCCATTCGTTTACTTATTAGCGAACGTATTTTTAAATATTTCTAATAAAAATTTAAAAGAGTTATCTTAAAGGAATATTCCATTTTCTTAAAAGAAAAATCGAGATAATTTACTCACCACATGTCATCCAAAATGTTGATGTCTTTCTTTGTTCAGTCGAGAAGAAATTATGTTTTTTGAGGAAAACATTGCAGGATTTTTCTCATTTTAATGGACTTTAATAGAGCCCAACATTTAATACTTAAAGGCACACAAGGCAAGTCTGAGTATTATTTCTCTACTAGCTCCCCCTAGTGTCTGGGAGTAAATGCTTTCTATATCTGAGACTTTACGAGACTGAAGGACACCGGGTCGGATACAGCGAACTTGCAAGTGGGGTATTCTTCCTACAGACGGTAGGGGCGGGCAAGAGAGTCTTCATTCGTCATGTAATCAGTCATTTAACCATATACCGACTTACGAAGATGATTTATTAACATAAAAATGCTGCCTTGTGTCCCTTTAACTCAACACTTAACAGTTTTTTTCAACGGAGTTTCAAATGACTATAAACGATCCCAAACGAGGCATAAGGGTCTTATCCAGTGATGCCGGTAACGCGTTACTTAGTAACGCGTTACTCTAATTTTACCACTTTTTTTAGTAACGAGTAATCTAACGCGTTAATATTTCCAAACCAGTAATCAGATTAAAGTTACTTATCCAAGTCACTGTGCGTTACTATTTTTGAAATTTTCCTTAGTAAAATATATATTTTCTTGTATATTTCTTATTGCGTCTCGGGAAGTGAAGTCAGGTGTGCGACAAGTCACGTTTTCAGCACGAGGACAATTCAGGTCACGTGTAAGCGACACAAACGTAAACAACGTACAATGGAGAGAGAAGAGAGATGCAGCTACAAAAACACTACGTCAAATAAAAAAAAAAAAACATTTGGAGTCGCGGCACGACGCGGCGCAGACAGTCAAACTAAGAGCAAGTCCCACCCGGTGATGCGAAGCAGTGAGCAGGAGTTCATCCACTACCCAAACAACAAAAGCTGGACTTCAGTGCAAAACCAGTAAGTGTGGGAGAGTTGAAGAACGAAAGTAACAAAGCGATTTTCTCCGAGCCCTGATAACATCTAAATCTCACTATGACAGCATATTAGCACATAACCTCTGAAAGAGTTGACAAATATCGCGTTATTTCTCACCGATTTCCACGTGTAAGTTAGATCCAGAACTGTGTTTTCCACCATGATAAGTACATTCCAAAAGCGGTCTTTTTTTCTTACAACGCGTTGTGTTTCTCGTTTCATGTGTTACAATACTGATAAATCTACAAGGTATTTAGTATTTAACATCCTGAAGACTTCTCAGTTTTTCAAAATAAAAGTAAGTCTAGTTTATAGAGTAAGTAGATCCTGTCGGGTCAAAAGTAACACTTGTTAGTTTTGTCCCGCTGCTAATACACTGTAAAAAAATTCCGTAGAAATTGCAGCTGGGTTGCCGGTAATTTACCGTAGATTTACATTTATGTTATTTACTGGCAAGAGTTTATTTAAATTTAAATGAACATTAAACATTTACAAGTCTTTGTCTTTACAAAGTAAAACTAAAAAATCAGCATCAAGCAAAACATTCTGGGAAACAAAATCTGAAGCAAAAAACAGAAAAAGGTTGATGATGATTTCTGATTCCCAGAATGCTTTGCATGAGGCTGTTATTGTATGGTTTTGTTCTGTGAGGATAAAGACTTGTTGATGTTTAGAATTTATTTAGCTTTGAACAAATTATTGCCAGTAAATAACAAAAATGTAAATCTACGGTAAATTACCGGCAACCCAGCTGCAATAAGCTGGAATTTTTTTACAGTGTACTGTGTATAATATGGTAAAAAATGTATATTATTCTAATTTGATTTAATTTTATTTTCATAGTGTTCAAACTATTGAATTTTTTTTTAGTCTCAGCAATTTAAGTTTGTACTGTTGGTTGCTTTTGAAACATTTGATAAAACTGAAATTTAAAATAAAAATGTAATTTAATTATTTTTTACAAAGATAAATGACAAAATAAGTTTGCAGTTACATATTAAAGAGGTCATAGTCATATATATTTAATAAAAACAACTGTAACACAAAAATCCATCATGTAGCAAAACGATTGTCATTTTTGACAATTAAATAACAAATATACACTTTAAAAGCACAACTTTTCGTTTAGGTCCGGTCCAGCGCGACCTAACGTAAATGCGTAGTGAGGTAGGGAGGTCACGTGTTACATATATAAAACGCAAATTTGCGGACCATTTTAAACAATAAACTGCCACAAAGATATTCATTAGTATCAGTTGACATACAACAACGTAGGAACGGTCCTCTTTCAACACACTTGTAAACACTGAGGCGGAGTTTCACGTTCGTCCTCTGTGACCTCTTGACGTCATGACGTATTGCGTGGGGTCACGCTGACGCATCACGACCGGATCTAGACGAGAAGTTGTGGTTTAAAAGTGGATCTTTGTTATTTTACTTGTCAAAAATGACAATCGTTTCGCTAGATAAGACCCTTATGCCTCTTTTGGGATTGTTTATAGTCCTTTGAAACTCCGTTGAAAAAAACTGTTAAGTGTTAAGTATTAAATGTTGGACTCTGTTGAAGTCCATTAAAATTAGAAAAATCCTGCAATGTTTTCCTCAAAAAACATAATTTCTTCTCGACTGAACAAAGAAAGACATCAACATTTTGGATGACATGGTGGTGAGTAAATTATCTGGATTTTGCTTTTAAGGGAATGGAATATTCCTTTAAGGTTAGTTTTTTTATTTCTGCATTTAGACTTTCATTTAGATTATCTTGTTGGATAAAATGTAAGCATCCTAACCTTTTGTTGATCACAGAGCTTATTCTTTTGCGATAAGCCTATGGAGAAATTTAATCGACTTTTTGTCAAGGTAACTCATGTGATGTTAACTTCCACGTCGGCCTACAAAAGTGCATCATGCCTGCAGCTCTCTATTAAACATGAAGACATCTTTTAACTTCATCGGCTCTTGGTTTTGTTCCTCTTTCACCTGAATAAGTCAGATGTAAGCTCTTAAGATATTTTTATATGTCAAGAGTCACAGTCTCATCCGCTCAACACTTAACATTATAATAGTTGCTTCTACTTTAATCAATATTTGTGCTTAACCCTGTCTTAATTTAAACTAGGTTTTGTCCCTTGACACAATCTGCTGGAATCATGGTAAATAATAAATGAGATCTGCAGATTAGATGGATGACGACTCTTTGGAAAACATTTACTTTGCGTTACTGGATTTTCTAAAATCTTGATATCCTATATGTCTTTATCACTTTATTATAAACCAGGTTTTTAAGGGTATTTTGTTTTCCATTTTTCAAAGTCTATAACTTTAGGAAAATCTTTCTATTTGAGTGATTATCAATGTTTGAATGTGTGTCACTGATCAGAATAAATGAGATTTGGTCTGTTTGTGACAGTTGATGTGTTGTGTAATATAATGAAATGCTGATATAAGCGAGCATCACCTCACCGTACCGCTCGACTGCTCTCATCCGTGAACTCTGATTAACCTCAATCTTTGTGTTCATTCACAGAAACTTTTCTGTCCACTTTTCTCTGAGAAAGTTCTGGAAATATTGGACTTCTGCTTTATTCAGTGTGACAGCTGGTTAGAGATGGATCATATTCACAATGAAGTTATTATACTTTAATGAAGACCCTAAGAGAGGTCGCTGACTCTGTTTTAATGAAACCTGAATAGAGAAATGCATACGGATATTCCAGCTCACACTGAAGGATTTTTAAAATCCTGGCTCATTATGATATCTGGTTGCAGATCACACACACAAGGAAAATCTTGACAGATTTTTTTCCTTTAAATATTAAACAAGATTTTAAAATCATGGTGCATCACACACTTCAGGATAATATTAAGGTTGTCGTGCCAGAGCGAGCGTTTTACGTCACCTCACAGGGAAGCAGATCAAATTGAAAGTGGTGGTGTAGTCTGATCTGTGATCCGATCATCAGGAGAAAAGTACCCATGTAAACGTGTGAATCGTAGTATGCAAAAATACCTTGTGCACATGTGCAGAAGAATTATGCTTAAATTCATGACTTATATTTACCTCTTATTTATGTATCACATGATTCTCATCACAGAAACATGCAATAGCAAGGCAATGGCAACATGCATTATTAAGGTAATGGTGTCAAGCGCTGTACATTCTGCACCATTCTTGTCTTTAATACCATAACATAAAGCAATAAAATTGTGTTGTGCCTTTCAAAAAGTGTGTTTTCATTGTCAATATCTAAAAACTTCTTAACAACTTTCTCTACCTCTACTTTGACTTTGTACATCCAGAGAAAAGGGTGAACTCAACGAGAGATGCTGTGCACTGCGTTTCCAAGTCTTTAGATTTAAACTGTTTCTGCAAGTTGATTTTTTTTTGCGTGTTAAAGATGAAAGGATTTCGTTCATTAGCTTTTGGTATTTAGACTGTGAATAGTCATTGCGATGTTTTTGGGATAGTTTTAAATGTCCGTTGAGTTGATTTTGATATGCAAATCTGGCAACCATGGATGGGCGCTTGGGCAGACATTTGGTTGGGATTATATTAAATATACATGTAAACAAACGTTTTAATCAGATTGCAATGTTTAGGGTACATGTAAAAAGTAGTGTCGTAACCTGCGATCAGATTAAATTCAGTCGGATTGACAAAATTTTGTGCATGTAAACATTGTTATTGTGAGCACATCGGAATGTGTAAAATGTGATCTATAAATATCACACATTACATGATTATTTGTGCCGAACATTGTAAACCGATTAAGGTCCAGCACCAGATTTTCGGAAGTGTAAAATCAGTGATAATCTTTGGCTTTAGCGATATTCCACTGACAGGATAAAAGCATAAACATTGTGTCTGTTTAATGCTTATTATTAAATAATCCAAAAGTGACTTTTTGTAATCTACCAAAATGGCATAAACAACAATCTACAATCAACATTTCTCATATAAGGATATTTTTCATGATATTAAAAAAATGCTGCTTTCTGTTGATTTAAATTCTGTAAGGTTTGTGTGTCGTCCACCTGTTTGTATTTAAATAATGGTCAGTGCATCTGTTTTTCTCTTTATGGTGGACATGTGAATTTATTTTCAATGTTTTTATTTAGCTCGGCTTTTCGCTGCTGTCCTAAATACTAAAATAGGCTTGCTAGTTTACCGAAAAGTTTTCTAGCTGTAATAGTAACAGTGGATGAAGTATGCAGTTCAGATTTTAAATAAAGTCTGGTTTTAAGTGAACATAACAACACCAATGGGTCAAACTGTACGTACAGACCAGTATTACCAGTATAAGGGTGTTTTCAGATCTGTACATCGATTGCTTTGTTCTGAAATACAAGTCATGTGTGAGTAAACTCTCCTTTAATTGGTCAAAGTGCATCTGTTTATTTTTTGTGATTCCATCAGGAGAAAGAGACTGCAGCTTTGCGAGTTTACTGTTGTTGTTTTTTTGGTAACTTCAGTTATATTACTTCATTGTTTTAAGCAGGAATCAAAACTTAGGCGGGCCAACAGTCTTACCTATTGCGGAGAAGAGCAATTACAATACATTTAATAAGGAACAGGTGCACTTTGGTTTTAAATGGTGTTGATGTGCTCACAGAATTCGTCACCAAAGAACCATCAAGTGTGTTCATGGTTAATAATGTAATAAGATAGCCTGTTCGTTGGTCTGTTGGATCGGTTTGCTTTCACGCGTATAACGAACCGCTACCAGAGTTCGTTTCCACCTCATTTAGACGGTCTCGGGGCGGTTGTTTTGGTGCAGATCCAAGAGCGACTACCGTGTTCACATATGCCAAACGAACCGAATCAAGGGAGAATCAGGTTCCAAAACAAAGTCTCAGGTCTGAAAACATCCTTAAGTGTCATTGGTTTATAACTTTATTAAAAGTACAAAGCTTTTAGTTAGAATGAATATTGATCGTATAGATATAAGAATGTGCTTTTTGGATAAAACATTTGATGAAAAATGTTTGACATCCTTACAAAAGTCGACTTTATAATAGACTTGTCAAATCTGAGTTCAGTTTGTGATGATGCGAAAACTGAAGTAGAGACTTTTGAGATTTGTGGTTATTTTTCTTAGGAGAAACATCTGAGATGCTAAAGTCTTAAATGCACATTTCCATAAATTTTCTCTCCAATTTCTCTCATTGCTGTCTAGGAGATGAAAAAGAGATTTCATCTGTGATTTAGATTTTTCTATAGACAGGGTTGGATAACAAAATCACCTCTAATGCTGCGTTTACACCAGCCGCAGTAGAGGCGTCAGACACGAGTGATTTCAATGTTAAGTCAATGTGAAGACGCGTTATCGCGCGTCTGGAGGTCTCACAGCGCGAATGAGGCGTTTAGCGCGCCATGGTAGATTCGATTCCGCCTCATTCGCGCATCTAGGTCGCACGAATGTTGCAAATTGAGCGTTGCCACGGCAAACGCATGAGTTGAACAATTTGGACTTTGGCGGAAAAACACGCCGCATTAACCCATCAGGAGCTTGATCTAGTAGTGACGTGATTACAGGAAGCGAGGGGAGTCGCAGAAGCCCCTCCCATGACGCGAAATTCCTCGTGAATGTCTCGATGACTAGAATTTCACCCGCAAATGAAGCACGTAAACTCAAACTGTTCAAGCTGCAAACTAGGCATGGAAGACACGATTTTGACGCCTGGTGTGAACCAACGGTAAGTGATCTCAGTTCTAGAAAGCAATGAGATTAAGAAACAAAAATTGAAGCTTCTGCAAAGGTTTTCTGCTTCTCAGATGTTTTTTTTTCTGATTTGCAAAGATATCAAAGTTTGAAATGAAAGTCTGACATTATAATCTCTTTAATTCAGCAAAACTTCCAAATGATCTGAGCAATAAAAAAAAACATTTTGATTGTTCGAGTCACAGATGCATCATCACATTTTATACAGTAGCTTGAATCAGTAGCTTGGTTATCTTTAGATCCAAGTGATTGCACGTGGTTGATTAAAAAATATATATATTTTGATTTCTTTAATTTTTATATATTTAAACAATAAACAAAGAAGAATAAATATACACTTAAAAACATTACATTATCGTCATTGCACAGAAGTAAAGTGCGATTTGACGACTGTCCTGCGTGTGACCTTGTAACTCTGTCACTTACGATACACTTATTGATTTTCGATTACTCCAAAGCACTCGTAGATCTACAAAGTGCTAGTTAAGTTATGATGCTTTTGGGAAACGGCCCGTAAGTCTAAGATTATTCGTACGATCGTTTTTACGATGTACTTAGCCTTACGATGCTTTTGGGAAACACAGCCCAGGTCTCCCTGGAAGAAGAGATTGTAAAATCTCAGTATGATTTTCTTGGTTAAACAAATGATAATTATAATATGATGGGTAGCAAAAAGTTATTAAGGTATTTTTGCTATTATTTACTTGGGAATTTTAGGATAAACATCTGAACTAGATGAATCACAACTCAATTAAAAGTGTAGCAGAGGATTTTCTTGAATTTTAGAAAAGAACTGCCTTCTCCACTTTAAAAAAAAATGCAATTGCACAACACTCCTGATTGACAACTAGGAGGGCCAATAGTCTTGATGATCCACCCAGAAAAAGAAAATCCTCCACAATACCTTAAAGACTTTGAAACTAAAAGAAACAGTATACAGTACATATACATTTTTTTATTTTTTTCCAATGAATACCATCACAGTCTTGAATATTCACACATGTCCTGATTATAAGCGAGAGATGCTGGCCAGCTCAGGTCGGGTTTTGTTTGTCTGCACCTGTCTGAAATCTGCATCCATCTGGCACCTGAATCATCTTACCGTCTCTCTGGACACATTCACTCTTCTCACTTCTCATCCTGCCAACACACGGCTGTCGTCCAAAGCAGGTGTCAGTACCTCAGCATCACGTCGTTTGGTAATTTATCGTGATTTATGATGGAGAGCTATCATTTATGACTGAGTCTTATCTGATTTACCCCGCGCTCTTGAGCTATAAGGTGTCTCGTCCTAAGCATCCGCTGTCGCTGTGAGGTTATGAGGCGTAGACACTGCACCGCGGGCGGCCTCGCAATCCCAACTGCTTAAGGGGGATTTGACTGACATTTTTCTGTGTTTATAAGTCTAATGTTAAGTAGATGGACTGCACAAACTGCTGAGAAAAAATGTTGAGCAAAATGTTGTTGTGACGACGTGTGACTTTCTTTCATCCGTGAAAGAGTTTTATGGGGTCTGTTTGTAACATGACAGCCTTTCTTCGCATTCACTTAAACATGATCTACGAAAACGTCCTTATTTTGTAAGAAGTCATTTTGGCGTAGGTGAGTAAATGATGAACAGAATTTTAATTTCTTTAACTCATTCACCGCCAGCCTTTTTGAGAAAAGTTGCCCACCTGCATTTTTGTGATTTTAACAACATTTTCACAAAATTCCTTGCAGGAAAAATTATTTTCTATAAATATATAAACACACAAATTATATCAAATTAAAGAACACACCCTCTGCTTTCAAACAAACAATAAACAAACAAACAAACAAAATGGGGAAAAAACATTTCATTATATATTTACTTTTTCTACTTAATTTAACCACTGAAATATGGACATTTCTCTTCAAAAATACAACATTTTGAGCAAAAAGCTTAAAAAATTGCGTTTTTGTAAAGGAATTTATGTTATAGATCAGACTCAGAATGACTATCAAACATAAAGGCAGTTAAAATAAATCATAAATCTTTTTAACTTCCGTTTTTGATCAATTTGGTTTGTGTATCTAGTGGATAAAAGCGGTATTACACTTTCACTTTGAAATTTGTCCAGAAAGGCATATTTATTAGTTAAATATGAACTCATAAATAACGAGATAACTCGTCAATGGCGGTGAATGAGTTAAAAGCACATTGCCGAGGGCTCGATGTGACGTTCAAAGATACAAGAGAATTTCCCACATGAAGGGATCAATATTATCTTTAATGAAGTAGTTGTTAGACTATAAGCAAATTCTTACTAGTATTTTTACTGTGAAAGTTTTTCTCATCATTAAGATCAAATGAGCTTCAAGAAATAACAACACAACCTACAGTAGTGCGGCGTCTACCTAGACAACTGTCAGCTCTTGAAGGTAGGCGGTATTATTTTGCCACCTAATAAGAGAAAGTCTCTACAAGCGCCGCGGTTTCGGTTCATGTATCCAGTGTTGCGAAACGGGCCATATCTTATGTCTCATTAGTGCTGTTTGTGTGTCACGCAGAGGTGTTGCCTATTATATGTGCTTCAGTAACTTCAAACTCGTGTGGCCTTGAAAGGTGGCAAACAACCAAGTAGTTCACTAGTACTGTCTGTCGGATCTTTAGCTCATTTGTGTCTGTGGTCGACAGGTGCGGGCGGTTGGTCTCCGTTGGACTCTAATAAATATCAGTGGCTGGAAATCAACCTGGAGCAGCGGACGGAGATCACGGCCATCTCCACGCAGGGACGGTACGGAAGTTCGGATTGGGTCACGCGTTACTTCCTCATGTTCAGTGATACGGGTCACAACTGGAGACCGTACAGACAGGAGGACAGCATCGGGGTGAGTGTGTGATGCTGGAGTCTACATAATGCACAATTAAGTTAAAATCATTAAGGTTGTACACATTTATGTGCTGTTGTGAAAAGCGGCTATTAAGTTGACTCGATTACAATCCTCATTCAGCAGGTTTATGAGGCATCAGGCTTGACCAGTCAAACTACATTTTCCAGAATCCTCTTTGGCAGCATGAAGATAATCTGATACACCATAAAAATACCTGATGCTTAAAATGTTTTGTTAAAAATTTTTACTCTCTCCCTCATGTCGTTCAACAACGCAACTTGCAGCTTTCAAGGCCCAGACAGGCAGTCCATGTTAAAATAATCCATGTGACTACAGTGATTCAATCTTCATTTTATGAACAACAAGAATACTTTTTGTGTCCATTAAGTCGGTCTCCTACATGTAGGCAGAAGCAGCATATGCATGCGTTAAAACATTGTAGTCATGAGTCAGCAATAGACAAATGCATACATAGATGCACCATTAAAGGCTCGTATATATATGTACATTGTATAAATAGACGGTTTCAGCAGTAACAACATAAACAAGCGGCTGTCGCGGTCCGCATGTAACTTTCGGTCAACTCCGCTAATAATAAATAACAACAAAGTACTTTAAACGTATATTTATTTATTTATTATTTATTTATATAACAAGCAAAAAACAACGCACAGATTACCTAGGAAACCAAAACATTTGTTATTTTTGACACGGCATTTGTTCAAGAGATCAGTTTAGCAACTAGTCAGACCATTAAAAAAACGAAACCGGAAGTAAAGTTCGGATCCAGATGTGAATCACGTGCGTCCGATGAAACCGTCTATATATGAAAAGTTTGGTTCCAAAACGCAACAAATGGCATTTTATAAAAAATGTGTTACCACCAAAATCAGATTCGTTTCAGCTCAGTATTAAAAAGTAAATTCTTGCGCTGTGTTATTCTGTCATCTTTTCCCCCTTTTTCCCAAAACACAATAAATACAACTCCTCCTTCTCTGTAGAATCCAATAAATCCGCTCAACAAATCACAGCGCACCATTCACGCAATGTAAACAACAATGGTGGCACACTGAATACTGTACACACAGAATCCTAGTTTTCCTCATCTACTTTGTACTTCGTGATCAACAAACAAACAAAAACAAAATAATACTTTGATGGCATTGATAAACATGTGGTGGTTTTCTGTGGCGGGGAAGAAACGTAAGCTATCAACATCGAATAATTTACGTGAGTGGCACTCGGCAGACGGAAAAATGCCGGCTTTTGCTATATCCAAAGTATAACAGCAGCAATGACAGTGTTCTTAATATGACAAAGTAAGTGTTTTGGTTAATGCCATTAATGTTTATTTTTTAATCAGTGTATAGCAACTAAAATATAACATGGCAAAGATGAATGCACATTTATATATTGATTTAATAGATTTATTTCTTTTTTTCGTTTTCGAACCAAACTCTTCATATAGACAGTTTCATCGGACGCACGTGCGCTGACGCGATACACGTCTGGATCCGAACTTTACTTCCAGTTTCGTTTGTCTGACTAGTTGCTAAATTGATCTTTTGAACAAATGCCTCATCAACAAATAACAAATGTTTTGGTTTCCTAGGTAAACTGTGTTGTTTTTTTTGCTTGTTATATAAATAGACCTTTGTTGTTATTTATTATTGCCGGAGTTTACCGGAAGTTACGTGCAGACCACGACAGCCGCTTGTTTATGTTGTTACTGCTGAAACCGTCTATATATGTTGGAATCTGACAAAAAATGACTATGGGCTAGACCAGGGGTCAAATGAAAATAGCACATTGCATTAATTGCACGTTAATAAAATTAGTGCCGTTAAAATGAATTTGTGTTAATACGTTATTAACACATTATTTTGACAGTCCTAATATATAAATATATGAAGAGTTTGGTTCCAAAATGCAATAAATCCATTTTGACTAATTTTGCTAAATGTTTTTTATACAAGAAAGTGACAAGATGAAAATCACTATTTTCTGTTCAGACTTTCACATGGCATCTTTAGGTTATAAAAACATAAACAATTCAAATCCATCATTTGATTTTTAAAGATTTATTATAAAAACAAAGTTTTTTTTCACAAACTGCAATAAATCCATGACAGGTTTTTTTTTCAAAATGCTGTAAATCTATTAAATCAATATATAAATGTGCATTCATCTTTGCCATGTTCTATTCATTTAGTTGACTAGTGCTATACACTGATTAAAAAAATAAACATTAATAGCATTAATCAAAACACTTACTTTGTCATATTCAGTACACTGTCATTGCTGCTGTCATCCTTGGGACGTCGTCGCTTAATATTTTTGACAGTGATCAGCTGTAAAATGTTTTGGTTCTGCTCGATTTTCATTGACTTTTAGTAAAATAATGTAAAGTTTATCATAAGATCCTCTGGGGTCAATGTGTTAGCATGAGAAGCTTGACGTTGTCGGAAGAACAAGCAACAGCTGACATTTTCCGTCTCTTCCGTATGTTGATGGCTTACGTTTCTTTCCCGTCACAGAAAACCACCACAGGTTTATCAATGCCATCAAAGTATTATTTTGTTTTTGTTTGTTTGTTGATCACGAAGTACAAAGTAGATGAGGAAAACTAGGATTCTCTGTGTATTTAACGCACCACCATTGTTGTTTACATTGCGTGGAATGGTGCGCTGTGATTTGTTGAGCGGATTTATTGCATTCTGCAGAAAAAGAGGAGTGGCGTTATTGTGTTTTGGGGAAAAAGGGAGAAAAGATTACAGAATAACACGGCGGATATTGGATTTTGCGTAAAATTAAGAATTTACTTTTAAATACTGACCAGATACAATACTGAATTTGGCTGCAAGTCATTTTTTTTAAATTGGTGTTTATCGCGTTTTGGAACCAAACTCTTCATATATACATATATGTCGATCCCAGGTATCAGATTAGTGCATCTCTTTTTATAGGAGAAAGATGCTTATAAAACACTGAATGCATCCCGCTTCTCTAACTGCTATGAGTTCAGTACAATAGATTTACTTTAAGATACGGTTAACCTTGTGTTATTTAAATAAGCCTGGCTTACCGAATAATGGTAAGTGTGCGAAACTCTTTTATCATTATATAATGGAGTCTGTTAGTTGCTTTTGGCCTGTGACTCACACGGTTTATTTCTGACACCTAACATGAGTCGAGTCTCTCAGCTTCTTTTGTTGTGGTCAACATCAGCTCATTGCTGGTGAAGCTGTAGTGATAGTAATGTAGTCCGGCTCATATTTTTATTTGTGTTGTGTAGTTTGGGATTTCTAGGATGGCAGCAGTAAGGATTCACTGAAACAGATAATAACAAGAACCACAAGTCACAATTTCGACATTCATCGCAGGCGTTTGGAGTCGGAAGCACGAGCGTCTCTCTTCTGATCGTGAGAGCTTGTCGACGTTAACGCTGAAGTATTTGCACCTTGACTCTTGGCATATTTCACAGGCCATTTTAGAGCAAATGAGATGCGCCTCCTCAGCAGGAAACAGAGCAATTTATTCGGCTTAACGCTCCACTCCACCAGACGCCTGATCTCTTCAAAGAGAACGCTGCTCAGACCCGAATTACTTTCAGCTAAGTCCAAATAGCACACATTTCTGACAGATATAAGGCCAAAATGAAAGTTACTCCCTGAAAAATCATCCACAATAACCCTTCTCATTTCTGTAGTTTACTGGTGAAACAGTTAACCTGACCTTACCCTGTAGCTGAGCACTGACGCGTGTTTTCTTCTGGGTATTGATTTCCATTAATACAGCAGAGTGATAGGAGACGCGTGCGGTGAGAGCCTGAACCGTGAATATGTCTTCTGCTCATTGACCCGGTGAAGTGTCGGACCGCCGAGGTCTCCACGCGGTCTCGCGTCGTATTAAGTAGAAGCTGAGTTATAGAGTCTCTTGTCCTGCCGTATGTAAACAAAGCTGACACGCTGAGTTCAGGATCAATAATCAAGAGCTTTAAGAAGTAACGAGACACCAAATAATGAAAAAATAATCCTGTTGTTTGTTTTAAAGGCTTTTTCTGGGAACTCTAATGCGGACAGTGTGGTGATGTACAAACTACAGCATCCAGTAACAGCCCAGTATCTCAGATTATTACCACTGGACTGGAATCTGAATGGCAGGGTTGGTTTGAGAATGGAAGCGTATGGATGCCGATACAGTAAGTATCATGTTATAAAATAAAATACTGCACATTTATACCTTAACATTTACAACATTATCAACATTACAGATTCACATGGCCATCTGTATAAGTACTGTATTTTTTAGCAACACCACAATTGTCTCTTAAGCAGCGGAAAACAAGATGCAATATGAATTTTATATAATTTTTACACTTTATATATTTATGTTGTCACATAATATTTTGAATCTCAATATGTGAAATTTTTGCATGAAAATATTCAAAACTACTATAATATATTTTTTTTCACGGGTAATCCTAAATGTTTTTAACATTGTTTGAATCCAGAGATAGATATGTCATAGATATGTCTGACTTTATGTGGTTCTGCACAGATTGTTGCTGTATGACACCGCGACAGTAATGTTTTCAAATCACTTTCATGATAGTTTGATCTCATACAGTACAGCAAAAAATATACTTATATACTTAAATATACTTTGTATTTTTAAATTTACAAAAAATTACCAAAAAATATATTTTCTTGGATTTAAATATATGTAGGGCTTCAAAATATACAAAAAATGGCCAAAAATATATCTGTGAAAAAATATTTGAGCAAATATATTTTTTTGTATTAAATTAAAAAAATTAAATCCAAGGAAATATATTTTTGGCCATTTTTTTATATTTTGAAGCCCTACATAAATTTAAATCCAAGGAAATATATTTTTGGGCATTTTTGTATATTTTTAAGCCCTACAAAAATTTAAATCCAAGGAAATATATTTTTTGGCCATTTTTTTATATTTTGAAGCCCTACATAAATTTAAATCCAAGGAAATATATTTTTGGGCATTTTTGTATATTTTTAAGCCCTACAAAAATTTAAATCCAAGGAAATATATTTTTTGGCCATTTTTTTATATTTTGAAGCCCTACATAAATTTAAATCCAAGGAAATATATTTTTGGGCATTTTTGTATATTTTTAAGCCCTACAAAAATTTAAATCCAAGGAAATATATTTTTTGGCCATTTTTTTATATTTTGAAGCCCTACATAAATTTAAATCCAAGGAAATATATTTTTGCCCGTTTTTTTAATATTTTTAAGCCCTACATACATTTAAATCCAAGGAAATATATTTTTGTGCCATTTTTTATATTTTGAAGCCCTACATAAATTTAAATCCAAGGAAATATATTTTTTTGGCCATTTTTTTATATTTTGAAGCCCTACATAAATTTAAATCCAAGGAAATATATTTTTGGGCATTTTTGTATATTTTTAAGCCCTACAAAAATTTAAATCCAAGGAAATATATTTTTTGGCCATTTTTTTATATTTTGAAGCCCTACATAAATTTAAATCCAAGGAAATATATTTTTGCCCGTTTTTTTAAATATTTTTAAGCCCTACATACATTTAAATCCAAGGAAATATTTTTGTGCCATTTTTTATATTTTGAAGCCCTACATAAATTTAAATCCAAGGAAATATATTTTTTGGCCATTTTTTTATATTTTGAAGCCCTACATAAATTTAAATCCAAGGAAATATATTTTTGCCCGTTTTTTTAATATTTTTAAGCCCTACATACATTTAAATCCAAGGAAATATATTTTTGTGCCATTTTTTATATTTTGAAGCCCTACATAAATTTAAATCCAAGGAAATATATTTTTTTGGCCATTTTTTTATATTTTGAAGCCCTACATAAATTTAAATCCAAGGAAATATATTTTTGGGCATTTTTGTATATTTTTAAGCCCTACAAAAATTTAAATCCAAGGAAATATATTTTTTGGCAATTTTTTTATATTTTGAAGCCCTACATAAATTTAAATCCAAGGAAATATATTTTTGCCCGTTTTTTTAATATTTTTAAGCCCTACATACATTTAAATCCAAGGAAATATTTTTGTGCCATTTTTTATATTTTGAAGCCCTACATAAATTTAAATCCAAGGAAATATATTTTTTGGCCATTTTTTTATATTTTGAAGCCCTACATAAATTTAAATCCAAGGAAATATATTTTTGCCCGTTTTTTTAATATTTTTAAGCCCTACATACATTTAAATCCAAGGAAATATTTTTGTGCCATTTTTTATATTTTGAAGCCCTACATAAATTTAAATCCAAGGAAATATATTTTTTGGCCATTTTTTTATATTTTGAAGCCCTACATAAATTTTAATCCAAGGAAATATATTTTTGGGCCATTTTTAAATATTTTGAAGATTACATATATTTAAATCCAAGGGAAGTTTTTGAAAATATACATACATAGATACAGGTCATTGAAAGTGCTTGAATCTATTTTATTCAAGAAGTTTACTGGAAAAAAACATATTATTCCCTGTGTAGTGTAGGATAATATTATAAAAATTCTAGACTTTTTAAGCACACGTGCTAAACTGTTTGCTTTAAATGCTTATATCTTCTGTATGCGAATGTGGATTCATACCAAAATGTTTTTTTGCATAGTTGTGTTTGACACATGAAAACGTCTCGGGTTACGTATGTAGCTGTTGTTCCCTGAGAAGAGAACGAGACGCTGCGTCTCTCTTGCCATACTTCCTGCGTCCCCATAACCCTGTCTTTTGCAATATTTTAGATAGTGATATACTTCCTGACTCCCACGTCACCCTGTCTTTGTCATTAAGCCTCATCATTGGTTGAATTTGATATACACATTCAGACGCTCTTACCCCTGGAGGCGTCCCCAAAGTGTCAATGCAGTGACGCAGCGCGAGTTCCCTCCAAAGGGAACTGTAACAATGTATTTTAAAAAGTAACACAATGTAACCTTGATCTCACTTGAAATGTGTCCCCACATTTAGTCTTTGAATTTCAGGGTATTGGACCTGGAAAGTCCTTGAATTTGAAGTTAACTAAGGTGTGAGAACCCTGTATATAGTGTTTTTCAAAATTGTTCATCATTCCAAAGCAGCAAGTTGTGGCTGTTGTTGTTTAGCGAAATTAAAAATGGTGCCTTTAACAAATAAAATAAAATATTGCACGTTTTTACAGCCTGATCTCACGATAATTTGGTATGAATTTTACGAGTTAGCTCATTTGTCAAGTCACTTTTATTTATATAGCGCTTTTTACAATTGTTTAATTGTTTCAATGAATTTGTACAAAGTGAATTGTACAAAAACATAAAAAACATTGAAACGCCACCACTAACCCCAATGTCTCAGGGGCAAAGGCAAATTGTATAAAAGGTACAAATATGGTCATACGTATTAATACAAGTTAGCCACTACGTATTGTAAAATATGTACGAATTGCCATGAGATAGCATTGTTTTGTAATATTGTTGTAAGATTCTATATATATAGCAATTACCCCAAAAACCTTAAGGGTGTGTGATGTAAATCATTTCTTGAATAAATTATTTTCTGTATCTTAGTTTAATTTAGTTTATAATGAACTGTACTGTAAGTGTAGTTGGATGTAACGCTCTGACTCTGTGGCTGTTTTTTCTTTTGCTCATCGCTGTGTTTATTGATTGAGTCTGATAGTTTGACCTCTCGCCATTTTGCACATCGTGCTTAATGAAAACTTGAAATTAATGAAACTCATTGTAATGTTTCACAATATGACATTTTTAGTTCACAACAAAAACCACCAAGTGTGTTTGTAGCATCCCATCTGTTTTTTTTATCCGTTATCACCGAAGCGCAGATCACTGTGAGCAGCCGCCTTTCAATCAAACGCGGCCCATGACGCTGATTTATGATTGGTGCTACAGAACGCCCGTGTGTGGCGGCTTTGTCTTGTGGCTCTTTCAGAACGAGATGTATTGTCAGTGAAATCACACCGGGCAGAACTGCAGCGTTTTAGTCTTTCAGGAATTGTGAGCCGTCAGCAAAGACTCGTGGGTATTTTAGCCGTGAACATGCACGCAGGCTTTATTCTCCTCAAGTGAATTGAAATGATGTCGGGATTGTTTTTCTCTTCGGAAATACGGGAGACCATTATGAAAAGTTTCCCGCTTTATCGGTTTAGTTGATTCTTATGGGCGGATTATTTATTGCACAGACGATGCAGGTGCTGGCCGGTGTCAGACAATTGCATCACTGTGTTGACCCAACAGATTTAAATTTTCTGCTCCACTTACAGCAGTGAAGCTGATGTGCCATATCTGAATACATTATGAAAGCCAATATACTCGCACAAATGCACTTTCTATTGCAGAAATGCACTTTTTATTGTTCAGATGCACTCAGAAAGCCCTTTAGTTTACGACACGTGCTTATATTTTAGTGTACTTGTTATAAGACATACTAAGAGATGGGGAATTTTAAGTGTGTAATATCTGTGCCAGGATCAGAAATGAACAGAACATATATATTTGATTTGAATAATCAAAATAACGCACATGACGTGACTGGAGGGCATTGGCAGGTGGTTACTTCAGTTTTCTGAATAGTTCATATTCTGGTCTGAAACAAACAGATCAATGTTTTAAACACGCATAGTCACAGCGCGTACACTCTTCAACATCTCTTTTTCATGCATTCTGAGTTATTAACACAATTGTAATCCTCATGCTAAACAAATGCAAAGTGCCAGAAAAGCAGTTGAGCATGTGACTGGGCCAAATCTCATGTTTTCCTACAAGTTTCTGAAAGTTTTTTTTTCAACATGGGTACTCATTACATATCAGTGACCCCATATTCCTTTTATGGGCACTTACCCTGGAAAAGCACGCTCACATGTCAATCAGAGTGAGAGCGAGGACGCTCATTAGCATTGTTCCTTTCAGTAGAAGTCACAGACATCACTGCCCGTGAAAGTTTTATATCAAGACTCGACAATGGCATGAAAGAAGAAGAATTGTGTTTTTGGATGTAAGGAGAAGAAAGACTTGTTCAGGTTTCCAAGTAAGCCAGCATTATGGAAACAATGGATATTGTTTGGTTTGTTTATCAAGGGTAGCAGTAGAGTTTTGCGTGTGTTTGTTTAACAATTGATTTTGTTGAAATGGGACGGCTCTTCTGGGTCATGAGTCGCAGGCGGTATGTAAAACTGCATCCAATCTTTGTGTTTTGTTGGCAATTGACTTGTAAGTGCATATAATGTAAACGACATGAACATGTAGTGAATCATAAGTTATCCAGAGATAGTGGGATAATGTTTTGTGTGTGTTGCTCGCTGGATGCCTCTTTTCGATTTTTTCTGGAAACAAACGCTAGAGCTGATCTGTCTTTTATTAATCTGATAAAACTAAAGACTCTTTGGAGATATAAGGGATGTCATACTACTCTATACGTTCTCAAGATTAACACGAGATAAACAGAAACCGCGTTTGTTATTGCTTGATTATAAAATGGAGTTCAAGTTTTTATAGGGCTACAAATAACAATTATTTTGACGATCATTTAATCAGGCGATTAAACGATTAATTTAGATTAATCGATTAATCGGTAGAAAATGAAACAATTATTCATTTGGCTTTTATGCCAATATTAATTAATTAAATTAAACCCTAGATCGGGCTTTTTACATGTAAAGGTGTCCTTTAAAATTTGTATACTAACATAATCTTCGTTTTGACATTTCAAACCTTAAATACAATGAAACGTATTTAAATGTGCTGATGAGAAAATGTTCACATCAATTAATAAACTTCTTCCCTTCACACCTTTAGATTCTAAACCTTTATTCACATTATTCATTATTAACAAACAAGTCACATTGACATGACATGATATTGTAACAGAAATAAAGACCTCCACACACGCATCCCCTGTCTATAACAATGGTGGTGCGGTGGGCATGTGACGTCACAGACCAAATTATTAATAATGACGTTTTCTTACTCGATTATTTTATCGATTAGTTGTTGCAGCCCTGGTTTTTGATTTACAGTGGATCTAAACAATAATGAATAATTTATTAGTTGAAGCCGTGTTGCTGTAATCTCTGAGTTTATGATATGTGATTGGTGTGTTTACAGGGTCTGATGTTGTCAGTTTTGATGGCAGCGGTCACTTCATCTACAGACAGGATCCCAATGCTCCTTCTAAAGACAAAGATCTGTTAACCCTTAACTTCAAAACCCTGATGAACTCTGGGATGTTGGCTTATATGGAAACTCTCAGCGGTCTCACGTTCACTGTGGAATTATTCAAAGGAAAACTCTTACTACAAGTTAGAAAAGGTAAAATCACTACTCTTTCATCTCAAGCGTTCACTTGGAAATAACATTGATTATGTTGCGGTTAAGGTGTGAGTCCAGCCGCAGGGCAAATACTTTAACAACATGCTACAAAAATTGTACAAGATGGTATTAACATGAGATTCGCAACCTCATTTATTTATCTCAGTACTTTTGAGTGATGCTCAAGTAATCCATCATGAACTTTTCATACTGTATTTCATCACTGGACATAAATATGTTTGACACACAAGTCTTTTATTTATGGTATGTTGTTACAAAATATCATGGCATTACAATATTGCTTTGAAAATGGACATGTATTTGAGAGATGTAGGTGTAGTCCACACATAAACAAAGTTTTTATTTCTTTTTAAGAAAAATCTCACACACACACACACACAAGCACCTTTTTCATCTCTGTCCACATTAAACATAAAAACCAAGGGGCAACCTTCTGTTCTCTATTGAAAACCCAACACGGAAGTGACTAAAACTGCAATTCATCGACTGGCCACTAGAGACTCCAAAAAGGAGTCAATCCCTATAGACCCCCATGTTAAAATGCTCAGTGAGAAAAAGTTTTTGGTCTATATAGCAAATTTTGTGTAAGGGGGTGAATTATTTTAAAACTCATCCATTTGAATTATATTAAGCCTTAAAGTTCTGCATAATTAAGGGCGTGGCCATTTGAGTGACAGGTGAATTGCCGCTGCTGTCACTACTGTCGAGCTAAGCAGGCGTGGTTTCATCAACCAGGCACCTCAGCTCCACCAACGTTCCACCTCTTTGCTCATTTTCGGTTATCTGCGAGTGACTTGCGGTAAAGTGCTGCCAAGATGGCGAAGGCAGGCTTCACCAACTGGGGGTCTTCGCGAGTCCATCTGAAAACCCGAGGTCCGATCGAGCGGGTTCAGGTCTAAAAGTTCACGGGGGCTTCGGACACTGGTCCGGTGTAATATTAGTGGCATCAGGTCTCGGGTAATTTAAATGAATGTGTTTTTGCAGAACAGACCTGATGAGAGCCGAAATATCTCGCATGTGTGCATCAAGTCCTTTTCCAAACTCCCCTCTGTTTGACAGTAGCGCTTGCGACATCAAGTGGCTGGCGGTAGGTTCATTTTTGTTGAGCCAAACCTAAATGTGCAGGGCTGCAGATATGTCAGTGCCGTTTCATTTGTGTTAAAAAAATGGACATCTGTGTCGGGTCAAACTTTCTTTTAAATCTTTCCCCATTAAAAGAAAACTGTTTACTGCCAAAGACGAATTTTTACGGCAATCCATATTTTCGCTATTATCCACCAGGTGGCGCTCTTACTCTACTTTTAAAAAACTAACTTTTGTGAAAATCATAAAAAATGCTAGTGCTGGCTGTCAACTTTTTTACAAAACTCTGGCAGGGAAAGAGTTAAACAAAATAATTTATGCACATTTGGTTTAGGTAAAAGTGATTAATTCAGTATATTTCTTTGCGACATTAAGTGACTGGCGGTAGGTTAATTTTCGTTGAGCCAGAGCTCAACATGCGGGGCTGTAGATATGTCAGTGCCGTTTACATTTGGGTTCAGAAAATGGACATCTGGGTCCGGTCAGACTTTCTTTTAACTCTTTCCCCACCATTAACACCTTAACTCGTCAATTAAAAGAAAACTGTTTACTGCCAATGACGAATTTTTACGCCAATCCATATTTCCGCTATTATCCACCGGGTGGCGCTCTTACTCAACTTATAAAAAACTAACTTTTGTGAAATCATAAAAAATGCTGGTGCTGGCTGTCAACTTTTTTACGAAAACGCTGGCAGGGAAAGAGTTCAAAAAATTATTTATGCATATCGGGTTTAGGTAAAAAGTAATTCATTTTACTTTGGGCTTAAAAAATGCTTTCCAGAAACGTACGGGTGACATCATGGGTGCAACATTATGTTTTATACAGTTTATGGTTAAAACGCTATGACATGCTGTCAAAAGCATGCCAAACCAGCAGGTGGTGATATTAACCTAACCGTACAGTCATGTTGGCCATCAGCAGCCTGAAAACTGTTATTAGCAGCAATATTTTTGCAACGTCTTCCATTGCACAGACTCATCATATAAATAAAGCAGATAGCGGCATGCGGTGTTTTCAAATACGTTCGGTTTTATTGTCCTGTTACTATATGTGCATGTGGACAAAAGAAACCGCACAGATAAAGCTGCAGTTTGAAAAAACCTTCGTTCATATGGACAGGGCCTTAACCTCATCAAATTTCGAGGTTATGCCTTCAGACACATGGCACACATTCACAAAGCTAAAGATTATTAGTGTTTTGTTCATGTAGATGTGACACATTAACTTCAGATTATCTCAATTAATAATGCAGCAGATGATGGAGGAAAGGTTTTGGGTCTGAAGAGAAGCGCCTGCAGGTGTCAGTCAGTCTGTTATGTGGCCGTACGGCAAACCTTCCCATAATGCCATCTGTGAGCACAGCGTTTGAGATCCACTGCCAGCATGACAGGGCAGAGAGACGCTTCCTCTCTCCTATCAAACACTGGCACTGATACAACTCTCTACAAATGTGATCACACGACACACTTTATGAACAAGTCGATCCGGCTAAGAGAGCAAATGCTGGTTTAGACCCCTCGCTCATTAACTCGTTTCTCAAATGAAATCCTTAACTTGTGCTGACACATCCAGTTGAGTGGTTAACTTGTTTTAGAAGTGCTATGGGATTTAAATAATAACATTTAGTGACTACTGCAGAGGTCTATTAGCATCATAATAGCATATATAAAAGTTTTACCTGTCACAGTCATTTCTTCATGCTTTTAAACAGCTTAAATGTAACCCGACATCTTTTGCCTCATTTGGTATATGCAGAACTACATATTCATATATATGGTCCAAGCTGACTAATTTGCATATTCAAATGAGTTTATAATAATATCATAATATCTGTGGCCCGGACTACTGATCTATGTATTTAGCTGTGTTAATGTGATTGGTTACATGTGTTTGATTTAGGAAAACAAGGCAATTTCAAACTGCGGTATTGAGTCTGCCCTTACAAAATGAACCATGGTCTTAAAGGTGCAGTGTGTAATTGGTAGAAGGATCACTTGACAGAAATGCAAAAAAAAATACAAAACTAAATTATAAGGGATGTATAAAGACTTTTCATAATGAACCGTTATGTGTTTATTACCTTAGAACGAGACCTTTTCATCTACATACACTACTTACATGAAAGTCGCCATTTTGTGCTGCCCTTTTCTACAGAAGCCCTTAACAGACAATTTTTTTATTAAGTTGTCTCAGACAATGACATGTTTGTCCCGGTGGCGGCTACCATAGCTTCTCTATGTGTTTCAAAAGCGAGGGGTGAGCAGTGGACTAAGCCGTTGGTTGCAATTCGCAACCTCACCACTAGATGCTGCAAAAATGTACACACTGCACCTTTAAAAAAATTGTTATTGTAGTAAAAACCACGGTTTTGCTAATAGTAATCAATACACAAAAAGCATGGTTACTACACTTTTACCACACAAAAATAAACGATGGTTAATTTTCATAAATTTCGTCTTTGGAAAACTCCAGTTTTATGGAGAAAGTACTCAGCAATGGTACTGAATGATGAATTTTCACATGTTTTTTCTTAAAGCATATTAAAAACACCACATAGACATATAAACAACAATAAAACCTATTTAAAAACAAGTGAAATATTACACTCTAATGCTGGGTTATTTTCAGCCTAGCGTTGGGTCAAAAAGGGACGAAACTAGAGCCTTAAAATGACTAATCGCGACTAATCGTTTGCAAAATAAATGTTTTTGTTTATATCATATGTGTGTGTGTGTACTGTGTATAATAATTCTGTATATATAGATACACACACATGCAAATATATATTTAAGAAATATTTACATGCGTATAGACATATTTATAAATAATTTATATTATATACACTGTAAAAAAATACTTTGCTGCCTTAAAATTTTTTGTTGAAGCAACTCGGATTTACAAGTCATTTCAACTAATAATAGTTTTTTTTACAGTGTATAATTATAAATATTTAATATATATATATTTTTTTCTTAAAATTACATGCATGTGTGCGTATTTATATACACAGAATTATTATGGATGATGATGAACTTTTATTCTGTAAACAATTAGACGCGATTAATTGGTTTGAAGTTGAGTTGTATTTCAATTAGTGCTGGGCAAAGAATCACGATAATCGCATATAAAATAAAAGTGCTTTTTGGCATAATTTATGAGTGTGTGTGCTGTGTGTAATCACACACACACACACACACATTTATGTATGTATTTAAGATACATTTTCATGTGTATATATATTTATTTATATTTTTAGATATTCTATATTATATATGTAAATGAAAAAATCTTAAATTAATATATGAATGTGTGTGTGTGGTTAAATATACATAATAATTACACACAGTACACACATTTATATTATGCAAAAAATCACTTTTATTTTGTATGTGATTAATCATGTTTAATCTTTGCCCAGAACTAATTTCAATCTATGGTGGGTTGTTTCTGGGTTAACAGCTGGACTTGACCGTTTTTGACCCAGTGCTGTGTTGAAAATAACCTATTCTTTAAGAGTGTAGTGAGATAACATTTGTGATTTTGTGTCTGGATTTAGTTGTAATTCTTATCTGTACACATACACACATTTTCTTCCTGCAGATACAGTATAATATGATGGATATGATTTGGCAATAAAAACATCTAAATTTGAGTTTACAGCACTTGAAGCACTTGCGTAAGCAGCAACCGTATGCAGTTTTCTAATCGTATCTCGCCAGGTGAGAGCCACAGCACTTTACAGCATCAAGCTTTTCACTGTAAAAGTTGTATTTTTATAGAAAGCAACGTCTGAGCAGTTTGTTGGGTTGCGTCTGCATCTTGCTGTCGGTTTTCTTGAGTTTTCATCATAAAATACTCAAAACTAACTGCTGGTCTCTGCGCCCACTCTCATCTCAGCTTTTACTGTAATTTCAAGCAAATGGAAGACGTCTGTCTTTCTTTATTAGATGTTGTGAAAGTGCTAAAGTGACTGTTTGCCTCGCTCTGATAATGGCTCGATCGTGTGCCCCTGAAGCCGGTTTATTCTTATGTTTGGAAAATTATTAAGTTGTTCATTTTATTTATTAATAACATTTTGTGAAGGTGAGCAATGTTTGAGGGCCAATCATCATTATTAAGCCATGATGAAAGCTTTAATTGTAGATGCTAGCAAGACCGTAAAAAATAGAGATTTATGATAAATGATGCGTCAGTAACTTTTATAAATTGCATGCATCTCGGTCAACCAGCTTCACCAGACATCTTTATTGTGCTCGCATGTCGTGTTTCATCTACAAACCTTGAATAAATATCCAGCACAATGTTATTGAAGCACAAAAGACTAAATGTGTCCAATATTCAGAATGAGTCAGATATGACAAAGGTTTTTTTTTATGTAAGGCTGTTGTTTTATTGTTTCTAGCGCAATACAGAGACAGATGTCAGACGCTGGCAAACACTTAGAAAATAAATAAACAAATAAAGAGAGACGTGAAGATTTATGCTCCATATCCCAAACTGTTTTATTTTGCCTGTCGTTTACATTCATCAAGCTGTCGGTTTATATTGGGCTTCATGGGAACATTTCTTTGCCCTAAACATTTTTGGTTTTTGATTTAAGTATATGTTGTGAACATATTGATTGTGATGTTTAAATAATTCACTCCATGAGCACCAGACAACCGTAAATACGGACATCAACGAGAGCTTTACAGCAGTTTGGAGTATTAAATACAGCCTACAGCAGTCACTGAACGCTTATTGTACTTACAAAAGATTAAAAATACAGTTTGAAAATGAACCAAGTCATTAATGACACAATGATGTTTTTATCAGTATGAATATAAGCATTACTGGTGAGATTGACTTTGGTTTTGATTTTTAAGTTTTTCCCCGCCATTGACGAGCTATCTCGTCAATTAAGACAAAACATTTCCCTGCCAATGATGCTTTAAGATTGTAATCTGTAATTGCGTTATTATCCACTAGATTTTATTTAAAAAATGATTCAAAAATCAATTTTAAACGTGTATGTTTTGATCTTCATTCAGAATCTGATCTGTAACAAAATTCCTTTACAAAAATGCAGCTTATCTCAGCTTTTTGCTCAAAATTTGCTATTTTTGAAGAAACCTACCCATATTTTATAGGTTATAAAAAGATTTAACGTTTTTTTCCCGTTTTTGTTTGTTTGTTAGTTTGTTCTTTCATTTGATATACTTGTATGTATTTATAGATGAAAATTTTCCTGGAAGGCATTTTGTGAAACTTTTGTAAAAAATAACAAAAAATTTCAACCTTTTTAAAAAAGGCTGGCAGGGAATGAGTTAATCTGTAAAAAATTTGCTGTAATTATGCAGCGGGTTGCCAGTAACTTACTGTAGAAGATAAAGACTGAAAATGTTTCATGTTCATTTAACTTTAAACAAACTGTTGCAAGTAAATAACATAAATGTAAAATCTACAGTAAGTTACTGTCAGCTAGTTGCCAGTAATACCCAGTAATACTGTAATTTATACAGACATTTTTTTCAAATGTACATGTTTGCTGTATTTTGTTATTTGATCCTGTAGATTCACTTTTGTGACCCTGGACCATGTGGTCATAAGTTGCATGGGTATATTTGTAAGAATAGTCAACAATACATTGTATGGGTCAAAATTATAATTTTTTTATTCAAAAATCATTTGGATATTAAGTAAAGATCATGTCCCACCAAGATATTTTGTACATTTTCTACCATAAATATATATAAAAATGTATTTGGCTGTTATTGTATAGTTTTATTCTGTAAAGATAAAGACTAGTTAATATTTAAAATGTATTTAATTTTGAACAAACTCTTGCCAGTAAATAACATAAATGTAAATCTACAGTAAATTACAGGCAACCCAGCTGAAATTACATTGTAATTTCTACGGATTTTTTTTACAGTGTACAGGTACTTGAGTTAATTCATTATGTCAGTGTGAGCACATTTTTCTAAAGATTGTTGTGATGTACTGTTGTGAAACTGTAACACATAATTTTCAGGACCTTTAAGGTTTTTTTAACATTTTTAGCACCTTCAAGTAGCGCTCAGCCGCTCGCTCACAGATAACAAACCTGTGAAATAAACAGTAATGCGGTCCGTGTGTCTGACTGAGAATTTTACTCCCAGCACTGCTGTGACTCTAAATACACAAACAGCAGCTGTTGACACACTTAGATGTGCTTTTATGAAGTCACTTTGGCACAGTTTTTGGGTGAATCTATTGCATAAACTTTAAGACCTTATGGGAACATTTCTGAAGAGATGATTGTTTTATTTTTAGAATAGTTGTTCTGTGCTGCTTTATGACACAAAAATGTGTTTTAGGTCTAGGAAAAAAAGATATTTTAATACATAAAATATTAAATCATTTACAGAGTTAGCGAGAAAAAAGTTAGCAAAGATAGAAAAGCATAAAATAGGCAGATGCTAACATAAAGAGACTGTTACAGGCTTTCTTCCACAAACAAAACAAGATCATTAATAAAAATGATGCAGATTGCTGTAAACATGAGTTTTATTGTAATGAGGATGATGGTTTTTGTTACTGTCTGGTGAAATCATTAAAATGTATTTAGAAAGTAGACTGTAAAGACACATCTCTGCTGTTGTTTGTGCATATACTGTACAAAATGTGTCTCAGCCTGTATTACGGTTCACTAGAGAACCACTCGAACTGATTCACGGTTTACTAGAGAATCACTTGAACTGATTCACGGTTCACTAGAGAATTACTCGAACTGATTTGCGGTTCACTAGAGAATCACTCGATCTGATTCAAGGTTCACTAAAGAATCACTCAACCTGATTCACGGTTCACTAGAATATCACTTGAACTGATTCACAGTTCACTAAAAATAACTCGAACTGATTCACGGTTTACTAAAGAATCTCTCAAACTGATTCAGGGTTCACTAAAGAATAGCTCGATCTGAGTCATGGTTCACTAGAGAATCACTCGATCTGATTCACGGTTCAGTAGAAAATCACTCTTACTAATTCACAGGGTTACTAAAGAATCACTCAAACTGATTTACATGTTCACTAGAGAAATGCTCAAACTGATTCACGGTTCACTATAGAATATTTCGAACTGATTCACGATTCACTAAATCGCTCGAACTGATTTAATGTTCACTAAAGAGTCATTCAAACTGATTCACAGGTTCACTAGAGAATAATTCAAACTGGTTCACGGTTCACTAGAGAATCGCTCGAGCTGATTCAAGTTTCACTAAAGAATCGCTCAAACTGATTCACAGTTCACTAAAGAATCCCTCAAACTAAAGATTCACGGTTCATTAAAGAATCCCTCAAACCAAAGATTCACGGTTCACTAGGGAATCGCTCAAACTGATTCACCGTTCACTAAAGAATCCCTCAAACCAAAGATTCATGGTTCATTAAAGCATCTTGAAACCAAAGATTCACGGTTCACTAGGGAATCGCTTAAAGAATCCCTCAAACTAAAGATTCACGGTTCACTAGACAACTAGGCTTGTTCAACTTCATGCGATGCCACAAGAACCGACAGGCGGATGACATCAAAGTACCACCAGAGCAATGTGATGTCAACCGCCTGTCAGTTCTTGTGGCTCCGTATGAAGTCAAACAAGAATCAAATCATTTAGACAGGTTTGTGAGTAAATTCAACTGATTCAAAAGAACCAGCACACTAGACTGCATTTCATAAAAACACTTTAAAAACTGTTAATAACACACAAACAGAACATGGAAATTAACTTTGGATTTTTACTGTTGTGCTTTTCAATTCTGAGAGTCAAAAATGTTTATACAAACAAGTAAAGAGGTGACAGAGGAAAGAGAGAATGTGTGTCACATTAATCTTGTTGTTTTATATTATATTTCTGTGTTGATGTGCATGTGACATTAATCCAAACATCACTTTAAAGATTCATACGAGTATCATTCTTATATATAGCCAACACCAAAGGTCAAGACTAAACGCTTAAGGGCGATTTCTTATTCCTGTGTTTGCCGTACTGGAATGAAATATTGAGCAGCTGACCGATACATTTTAAATGACATCACAGCATAAAACAGAAATGGGAAAAGCGAGAAACCCTGAGGTCCATATGAATAAAGGAGAGACTGTATTTGTATTCTGAAGGACCGGTAACTGACCGACAGTGGCTCAACACATCAGACATCACGGTCATTGTGATTAATAATTGATGAGTATAGATCGTGTCCTTTTATGATTCACATCAACCGCCCAAACACACATATTTGATCATTTAGTTGTAGATTTTATAATTGACGTTTTACACATCTGATCTCAGTGTTTGAGTTCAGATAATCACAATTATTTAAAGAGACACTATTCATCTTTCTGACATTTCAAATGTCTTTCTCATGGTCTCTACGAAATGTAGTTCAGTAAAGAATCACTCAAACTGATTCCAGTTTATTAAAGAATCACTCAAGCTCATTTTGGTTCACTAGAGAATCACTCAAACTAATTCGCGGTTCACTAGAGAATCGCTCAAACTGATTCCGGTTCGCTAAAGAATCACTCAAATTGATTCCAGTTTACAAAAGAATCACTTAAACTAATTTTTGTTCACTAAAGAATCACTCAAATTGATTCGCTGTTCACTAGAGGATCACTCAAACTGATTCCAGTTCACTAAAGAATCACTCACTCATTTTGGTTCACTAAAGAATCACTCAAACTGATTCCAGTTTACTAAAGAATTACTAAAACTCATTTTGGTTTACTAAAGAATCACTCAAACTGATTCCAGTTTACTAAAGAATAACTCAAACTGATTCCAGTTTACTAAAGAATCACTCAAGCTGATTCACTGATCACTAGAGAATCACTCAAACTAATTTGCGGTTCACTAGAGAATCACTCAAACTAGTTTACAGTTCACTAGAGAATCACTCAAACTGATTTGCTGTTCACTAGAGGATCACTCAAACTGATTCCAGTTTACTAAAGAATCACTTAAACTGATTAGCTAATCACTAGAGAATCACTCAAACTAATTTGCGGTTCACTAGAGAATCACTCAAACTAGTTTATGGTTCACTAGAGAATCACTCAAACTAATTTGCTGTTCACTAGAGGATCACTCAAACTGATTCCAGTTCACTAAAGAATCACTCACTCATTTTGGTTCACTAAAGAATCACTCGCTCATTTTGGTTCACTAAAGAATCACTCAAACTGATTCCAGTTTACTAAAGAATCACTAAAACTCATTTTGGTTCACTAAAGAATCAGTCAAACTGATTCCAGTTTACTAAAGAATCACTAAAACTCATTTTGGTTCACTAAAGAATCACTCAAACTGATTTGCGGTTCACTAGTGAATCATTCAAACTACTTCACGGTTCACTAGAGAATCATTCAAACTGATTCCAGATCACTACAGAATACTTCAAACTGATTCCAGTTCACTAAAGAATCACTCAAACTGATTCGCTGTTCACTAGAGAATCACTCAAACTAATTTGCCGTTCACTAGAGAATCACTCAAACTGACTCCAGTTCACTAAAGAATCACTCAAACTGATTCGCTGTTCACTAGAGAATCACTCAAACTAATTTTGGTTCACTAAAGAATCACTCAAACTGATTTGCTGTTCACTAGATGATCACTCAAACTGATTCCAGTTCACTAAAGAATCACTCACTAATTTTGGTTCACTAAAGAATCACTCAAACTGATTCCAGTTTACTAAAGGATCTCTAAAACTCATTTTGGCTCACTAAAGAATCACTCACTCATTTTGGTTCACTAAAGAATCACTCAAACTGATTCCAGTTTACTAAAGAATCACTAAAACTCATTTTGGTTCACTAAAGAATCAGTCAAACTGATTCCAGTTTACTAAAGAATCACTAAAACTCATTTTGGTTTACTAAAGAATCACTCAAACTGATTTGCGGTTCACTAGTGAATCATTCAAACTACTTCACGGTTCACTAGAGAATCATTCAAACTGATTCCAGATCACTACAGAATACTTCAAACTGATTCCAGTTCACTAAAGAATCACTCAAACTGATTCGCTGTTCACTAGAGAATCACTCAAACTAATTTGCCGTTCACTAGAGAATCACTCAAACTGACTCCAGTTCACTAAAGAATCACTCAAACTGATTCGCTGTTCACTAGAGAATCACTCAAACTAATTTTGGTTCACTAAAGAATCACTCAAACTGATTTGCTGTTCACTAGATGATCACTCAAACTGATTCCAGTTCACTAAAGAATCACTCACTAATTTTGGTTCACTAAAGAATCACTCAAACTGATTCCAGTTTACTAAAGGATCTCTAAAACTCATTTTGGCTCACTAAAGAATCACTCACTCATTTTGGTTCACTAAAGAATCACTCAAACTGATTTGCTGTTCACTAGATGATCACTCAAACTGATTCCAGTTCACTAAAGAATCACTCACTAATTTTGGTTCACTAAAGAATCACTCAAACTAATTCCAGTTTACTAAAGAATCACTAAAACTCATTTTGGTTTACTAAAGAATCAGTCAAACTGATTTGCGGTTCACTAGAGAATCACTCAAACTGACTCGTGATATCAACGGCTTCATAAAACATCTGTAGGCTAGTGATAATTTTCATGTTGTGATATCACTGAATGGACTGTGATGATTTTTTTGTTATTTCAGCTAGAAGTGATTTTCACATTGTAATATCAGTGGGGAGTCTGTTGGATGATCAGCACTGGCATCATGTTTCCATCGAGCGGATACGAACACTTGTGAACTTTACTGTGGATAAAACTACACAACAGATTCAACTGCCTGAACACTTGAGTCATTATGAGATAAATGAGGTGAGAGAGCTCCGCCGCATACAGTTTAACTCAAAACCCATACAAACACATTCATTACACACACAACTTAAATTAATTACAATGAAAAAAAGTCTTTGTTAATCACGCCTGGAGTAATCAACACGTAATGAGTTTATAGATTTCCCTTTAATTCACTTGTACTTTCATGCAGTTTAATGCAAAAAAATCAACAAACGCTGATGTCTTTAAAAGAAATGTGTCAACTATAAACATCTGTGTCACTAAAAATAATTGTGAGTAAAAATGTGCATTTACAGTAAAGTGCTGCATCATGCAGAAGCAGAAATCTCAAAGTTTAAATGATTTAATGCAAAAACGTGTGTTACTGTATTTGAACTGTAAAGTTGTCGAAATCGTCTTTTTAGTTGTAATGTACCTATTTTTAGATAAATAAAATGAGTGTGCAAAAAACATCATGTGGCTATGACAAGACGTTTGAATATATAAGATCAAATTTTTGTCCATGAGGTTAGCCGATAATTTCATCACACTAAGCTTGAGACTTGGCTTATTTATTTCTATGAACGACCTGTCAACAAAGCTTAACACCCCTTAACTGGCACTGTCCCGTGTGCGGGACACCTGAGTTTACTTAAATATTTTGCGTGTAAATCTATTATGACAACTATATATCATTGGAAAGTTCTAAGAACGTAAATTTTCATAGTTTTAAAACCATTTAGCAGTAGTGACAGTCATTTATTAATTTGTGACAAGAGTATGCAGCAAACTCTTGACGCCTAGTGGCTGTTTATTACAATAAATGTAAACTGCTATAACAATTTTTTATTTCATATTTTCATGATAGTAAATATAATTGACTGAGACTGAGGCTTATTTATTTCTATGAAAGACCTGTCAACAAAGCTTAACACCCCTTAAGTGGCACTGTCCCGTGTGTGGGACACCTGAGTTTATTTCAATATTTTGCATGTAAATTTTAATCTATTATGACAACTATATATCATTGGAAAGGTATGAGAATGTAATTTTAATAGTTTTAAAACCGTTTAGCAATAATAATAATTCAGTGACAGTAATTTATTAATTTATGACAAGAATATGCAGCAAACCAATGACACCTAGTGGCTGCTGTTGGTAAAACCACTAAAAGTGTAACACAAACCTTAACTTTTGTGATAATTTTATGTATAAAATATAAACTTTAAACTGCATTATTTTTATATATTACAATAAATGTAAACTGCTATAACAATTTTTTATTGAATATTTTCATGACAGTAAATATAATTGACTGAGATTGAGGCTTATTTATTTCTATGAACGACATGTCAACGAAGCCTAACACCCCTTAACTGGCGCTGTCCCGTGTGCGTGACACCTGAGTTTACTTCAATATTTTGCATGTACAACTATATATCATTAGAAAGATCTAAGAATGTAATTTTCATAGTTTTAAAACTATTTAGCAGTAATAATAATGCAGTGACAGTCATTTATTAATTTGTGATAAGAGTATGCAGCAAACCAATGACACCTAGTGGCTGTTGTTGGTAAAACCACTAAAAGTCTAACACAAACCTTAATTTTTGTGATAATTTTATGTTTAAAATATTATTGCATTATTTTTATTTATTACCATAAATGTAAAATGCTATAAAAAATTAATTTAATATTGGTTGTTTGTTTTTGCTGAATTAATCTGACATAAATCTGTTGTTTTTTTTTTCAGATCAGCTTTGGTGGAGGCGGTGGACTTCAGAAATCTCACTCCAAAAGAAATTTCCATGGATGCCTGGAGAATGTGATTTTCAATGAAATGAATGTGATAGATCGGGCCAAAGAAAAGCACGTCACTATTACAGTGAGCAGATTTCGGGTATTAATACAGTAATTGAATGAAAGCATCTTTGATTGCCGTAATTTGGCCTAGTAGCTGTTGTTGTTGTTGGCTTGTTGTTATTGTGGTTTGCCAATAATAAGCACTGAATATATTTCACTGAACATTACTGTGTTCTCTTTCATTCCTGTTTTCTTTTTATTTATTACCATTGTCTGGGGAATATGTGGGTAAACTAATTAATTACCAACCCTTATTCATCATCATAGTAGTGATGGGGATTATAGACGCGAATGAATAATTAACCAGGAAAAAATCATGCCCGTGTTAATTTACTAAACCAAATAGTCTCAGTTGAACGTCAGTATATTCTGGTTAATTCACTGTTTTAGGGTGACGTCAGCTTCACATGCACAGAATCCATCGACGTGCCCGTGACCTTCGGAAATCCTGAAAGTTTCTTGTCTTTGCCGTGGACCGCCAGCGGAGAGGGCGTGTCGATCAGCATGCAGTTTAGGACATGGAACGAAGATGGTCTGCTGATGACCTTTGACCTGCAGCATCATGCAGGAACGCTGTGGCTTTATCTGAGCGAGACGAGGATGAGACTACAGATCCATAAGACTGGGAGGATTGTGGTGGATGTCACAGCAGGTGAAACTTCAGCATTATGTATTTCGAATTGCATCTGGTTCATTTATCACACTTGGTATGGAAGGTCAAGTTGAGCGCATTGCATTGTGGGATAGATTCTCTCACGCAATGTGCTCTGTATAATGTGTGTATTGCATGCTTTGGTCATTGAGAATTTCATGCACATGCACACCAAAGATTCACATAATGTGTGCAGTTTGCAAATGAGTATTATAGTATGTTGCTATGCTATTCCAAGTGTAGTATTTTTGGAAAATAATACATCTGTATTTTGCGCAGGTGTTAATTTAAATGATGGTCAATGGCACTCTGTGGAACTGAACGTCCGGCGGGGTCGACTCACGATCACCCTGGACAAATCTGACAGCTCTACAACCTCCACTTCCCTTCCTGTCGTACCTGACGGCCAGCTATTCCTCGGAGGTAAAACTTCAGGCTTGCGTCACCTTAATCCTGGTGTTATTTCCCTTTACACAAGCTGAATCCTTCACGTTAATCAATCCATCTTGTCGCTCAACACGCCTTCCGCTGAGAAAACTCGATTCATTTACCTTTCAAGCTGTTTGGGACCGAATCGGTCTCCCGAACTCGTGAAAGATTGTGGCTTAATTGCCTTCGGCTCAGTAACTAGAGAGAGGCGTGTAACCGCGTCTCCGCATCCAAGCTGGGGATCTGCTTAAAGCGTAGCTGCAAGCGCAGGTCTCTTGTGTCTGCCGTGTTTTTGCCACGGGTTGGAGAAGAGCGCGCGTTGCATAGCAATCAAAGCGCATATCTTACATATAATGAGATTTGCTAATGTGATGGTTTAGAAGTTATGAGAGCGTACAAGTAGCACAGCCAAATCCAATTTAGTGTCAAATCTTTTAGTTTGTGATATGTTTTGACGGTGTATAAAGTGTACCGTGTAAAAATTTTTCTGTTGGTCATTGTACAACTTTATTTGATGTGAATTATGCTTGCATTTCACAGGGAATTTACTTTATTTATGGTACAGTCTTTTGAAATTTGTCTCATGCAACAGTAATCATCTTTGGCACAGACATTAATTGTTATTTCAGTCAGAACGCAAGTGTTTGTGTGATTTGAAGGTCTGTACTGATAAGTTATTTGGTCAAATGTATGTTTTGCCAGTGAAACCGATCTTAGTAATTGAGTAAGAAAGTAATGATCAACCAATATATATATTTTTTAATGGCCAATGCGAATATTAAAGTCCAATACGCCTTTAACATCTCATAATTGGTCCTCATTTATGTCCAAGAGACTCGTTAATAATGTTTTACATTTTAATCGTTTGATTTTTCAAATTTTAAAACGTTTATGTGCTACTGCGCATCCATGTGTGTGATAAGAAAATGCGTGTTGTCGTCCCGTTTATAGGTGCATAACGCGCTCATTAAATAACAAAAACAATATTGCGCCATTGACTTTAGAGCAGGTTTTTGTTGGTTAATGGCGTAGTCTATTTTAGTTGCCTCAAAATAGCAACGCGCCAACAATGCGCTGAACACACCTTGTTTTCAGACTAGAATGCCCATGGGCGCAAAAGGGGGCGCAAATGCATTTGCTATTTAAACAACGCGGCGCTAAACGTGAAAATGATGATTGCGCAGGGTTGAAATTAGCAAAAGACACTTGTGTCGCGCATTGCGCCGGGTGTATGATAAAGCCCCTAGACTTACTAATACATTGTTTACTAGTATCTCTTGATTCCCCTGTGTTGCGTGTTTACCAGCGAGTGTTTGTATTTTTAGGATGCCCGAGTGCAGAAAAACACAGCGCCACCTGCAGGAATCCCTTCAGTGTGTTTCAGGGCTGTCTGCGCCTCATTCATTTGGACAACAGTTTAGTGGATCTTATCAAAGTGCAGCAGATGCTGTTTGGGAATTTCAGTGATGTACAGATGGACATGTGTGGAATCATGGACAGGTGAGCACAGGTGTCATCGTGTTTTAATGTGAACTCACAAAACTTTCCAGTGTTTATATGCATGTTCACCAGTTTGTGATACTGCAGTTTCTGTTGATAAAAGCAGAATGAGAAGTTGTATGGACAGTTTTTGGATGAACCGTTGGCACTTGTATCTCAAGAGAAATGTGAAGTGAATGTTGTTGTTTTTGGAAATGACTCTTGATCCAGATGTAGCTTTGATTGCTGTGTTGTGTCTTCTGTTTGTTTTTTATATAGTACTTTTAGTATAGTACTTTTTATAAACAATAAAATTGATGCTGCAAAGACTGCTTAAACGAGAATCTTAAAACAACAAAGGAACGTCTTGATGCTCCTCTTTTGTTTTCTCACAATAATAATAATAATCATAAAAAGAAACACTTCATTCAACACATCATTGGTTAGAAAAACATTTAGTCCCGTCCCAAACTATCCTGTTGTAAAATGACTTTGATCTACAGATCCTTCAGCTATTGTCATTTAGCACTAAAAAGTATGCAAGATTGTCAGCTTCATGCCCTTTATGGTGCTCAGAAACGGTTTGAGCTTGAACTGTCGTCTCTCATTGAATGTGAGAAGGTTATTGAGTCGACGCTGTGAGACTGTAGGTACAGTAATGTCTTGTACTGCCTATATGAACAGACGGTCCCGCTGTCAGGTGTATTGACCGTAGACTGAGCTAAAATAACATTGTTGGCCGTAAAACAGAAATACTGGATGGCAGTGGGCTTCATATGTGTGGCCCACAGGAGCCATGCAGAACGTATAATTGCATACTACACCAAAATAAAGCGGCTTTATTAACCCCAGATCAAAGATAATGTGAGGTAAGCAGAAGGCTTTATGCATTGTGATGCCAGGCATTGAATTTATCTGGCTGTTTTCGTTCAGAAGAACAACTCACTTGAATCATTTGCTAGTAAATAATTGATCAATGACTGCATCTAGAATAGCATCCTACGCTTTTTCTGCAGTATGTACACTGTGCGCAGTATGCAGTTTTTCTGTTTGCATGAAATACACTGATCGCTGACACTGACATTTGTCACACCGCATGGCATACAGGTACCATAATATCCCACAATGCAATGTGCTAGAAAAGTGCAGTAATATCAGGCACTGGTTTCTCTAAAATATGACATTTTTAAATTGGTTTAAAATTGCAAAATGGATGTACTTGTCATGTGTATGCAGTAAACAGTATATGTACTACACAGTGTTCAGTACTTAGTAAACTGGTGTTGTGTTATTTAAGTCGGTCCTCGCATGTTTTTGTCAGACAGATGGATGCAGGACCGTAACCGTTTGTGATATAAGACTCTTTGACTGTACTGCTGAGTAAGGCTTATTGTAAAGGTGAATAATGGGCTGAATAAAGAGAGAATTTCTGCAAAGTCAACACTCACTGAATCACAGACACCTGTAGGCTCTCGTTTCTCCTCACCGGCACAGATTTACAGCTTATTATGTGCTCTGAAGATGCATGTATAGTAGTGGATATTCTGGAGTGGGGATGCATAGCGATTGATCGCGATTAATCTATAGCAGAATGAAAGTTTTTGTTTACATCATATATGTGTGTGAACTGTGTATAATAATTATGTATATATAATCATGCACACATGCATGTATAATTTTAAGAAAAAAATATTTATTTATTAAGTATTTATATTTATGTACAATATAAATCAGTGGTTCTCAAACTGGGGGCTGCGAGATGGTGCCAGGGGGGCCCCAGTTTTATGGGATTTTATAAAATACATTAATTTATCATGAATTCTGTGTAATTAAACCAAAAAAATATAAGGCTACTAACCAACAGCACTACTTTGAATCATTTTATATGTTTTGTTTAATTAAAATGTTACATTTTAGAACAAATTTGTCATACATTTTCTTTGAGGGGGACGCGAAGAAATGCACTGTACACAAGGGGGGCCGCATGCTGAAAAAGTTTGAGAACCACTGATATAAATTATACATAAATATACAAATTTATATACACATGTAACATTTCTTCTTAAATATATACATGCATGTGTGTGTATTTATAAGTTATTATCATAGACTGTAAAAAAGATGGACGTAGTGTCCGTGATATCAGCCATAGGTTTCTGAAGATTTTTTTTAAGCTTAAAGGAACAGTATGTAGGATTGTGGCCAAAACTGGTATTACAATCACAAAACTTGTGGCTAAAACTGGTACTGCAATCACACAACTGGTGGCCAATACGCAAAATGACAACATAAACATCAGTTGAGGGCTGCAACTCCACTTTTTAAATGACAATATCCTGGCCAGACCACTGTTGTCAGTGATATAAGTACTTGAAATGAAAATGATTTCTTAATGTGTAGTGACATATCAGGGCCATTTTATGTTTAATTTATATAAATTTCGTACATACTGTTCCTTTAAAGTAGGCGTGTCTGCCGTCGCAATCTTGGCCGCACGTCACCGCACATCACTCGCGGATATCCGAACATGCATAAAGAGGCGAGACGCGGGTGAAGACGTGGGTGAGGAAAATTTAGCTTGAATTAAGATGTTTTTCTCACCCCATTGGCAGATTTTGTTTTGCTTGTTTTAATTTTTATAATTTTTGTATAAAAACTAGACTTATTTTTTTAGGTTATTTTGCTCATCAAGAAAAAGCATCTTAATTTAAGAATTTTTAAATATTTCTACTGAAAACAAGACAAAAATACTAAGTAAGAAAGTCGTTTTTTGCAGTGTATAGATTAATCGCGATTAGTCGTTGTGCATCCCTACTCATGAGTAGTGTGTATGTGTTGGGTTTGACCAGTGCAGTAGGCAGTGTTGGGGTAGTTACTCAAAAAATGTAATTAGTTACTAGTTACTAGTTACTTCTTAAAATTGTAATGAGATTACTTTACTAGTTACTGCATTTGAAAAGTAACTTCACTACTTATTACTTTACTTTACTTTTTTTTCCTTTTTCTTAATTTTCCACATAGATACATGGACATGTTTAGGCGGGGTCGGCTGATGATGAGTGACTACTTTAAATGACCGGCCAGGGCTCTAGACTAACTTTTTGCACTGGTGCGCCTAACATTTTTTCTTAGGTGCACCAGCACAAAAGTTAGGTGCACCCTAATTTTTGACCCCATCGGATTTATAGTTCGCCCAAAAATTAAAATTCTGTATAATTTATTTGAAAATCAGGTTTGTAACTCTCATGTTGTTACAAACCTGTATAAATGTCTTTGTTCTGGTGAACATGAATGAAAAAATTTTGAGGAATGTTTGTAACCAAACCATTCATGAGCCCCATTCACTTCCATAGTATTATTTTTTCCTACTATAGAAGTGAATGGGGCTCATGCTTGGTTTGGTTACAAACATTCCTCAAAATATTTTCATTCATGTTCACCAGAACAAAGACATTTATACAGGTTTGTAACAAAATGAGGGAGAGTTAATGATGACAGAATTTTTTTATTTTTGGGTGAACTGTCCCTTTAACACCGCAAGTTTAGCGCCCATGGTGGTTTCATACAGAATATAAACATGTAGGCTATTTTATAATTTTCATGTTGTCATTCCATTTTCCTTATACGAGTCGTGCACAGTCCTGTTTGATAACCCGCATCCGCGCGATTAAAATAACAGTTGACCCATTATCCGACATCAGCATCAATTTATTTCATACCCGTTTTACATAAAGACTGCGACCGGCCGCACCGCAAATCGTGATGTAAGTAGAAACCTTTAAAGATCTTCATGCAGAACATTGACAGAAATAAGCACAGGACCATGCTTGTTCAAATATATTATAATTTAATGTGAAACTTTGTGAGGGTCGGCTGATTGACAGCTGAGCGGTCAGCAGTGTTTGAACACTCATAAGCGCTGCGCTTATATTTATTATTACCTTATAAATTGATGATATGATTGCAGTGATTCCAAAGGGATGTCCAAAAAAACTCAAGTAGAATGTTAAATGTTAAAAATGTAATGTCTCTTTCACGCTGCCCTGTGTAAACCCACGCGGGTGATGGCAAACGCGTGAGGAGCTTGCATTTTGCATTACCTTAAATTACCTTAAATTATGGTCATACAAATAAAAGTAAAACAACATTCAAAACTGTAATGTGTACATTTATTTATGTAAAGTTACACTCGCAATAATAACAAAACATTGTGCTTTTTTAAATAGGTAAAAAGTGTTTTGTGCTGCATCGGTTTGGGAGCGCGTCACACAATAAATAAACTCATATAGGCTACTTTTGAATTCGTTTAGTTAATTTGCTAATTATTTAAGGGAAACACATTTCATATAGGCTTATTTATTTTATTATTTTTTCACCAAAGAAAGACGTAATCATCACGTTCTATTCATTTTAATGCTTTTTGCGCATAAACTAAACCCTTGGGGGAATTATTTATAAATTAATCAACAACGCAAATCAAGGAATTAACTTATTTCTCTATTTAAGACAGTCTGGCAGGGCGGTAACAGTGATACATCAAACACCGAAAAGTTTATAGGATTAGATTTGGAAGTAAGATTATGAAGAAAACAGCGGTCCTGACTCCTGGCTTTTTTCTATAAATTGAGCGCACGCGACATTGCTGTTCGGGTTACGTTCAAATAATTTCTTTAAAAGAATTATGCTCTGGCTCTGACTCGATTGAGGTTCATTACCTAATTCCGTCTTCGGGTCGGACCTCTCGATCCCTGACCGGTAAGTTAAGCAGGATCTTTCGCCACAAGTGTTGTATTGCCATGCTGGGCTTACAAATGCTCAGACAGGTTGCTCATCGCGTTGTCAGCAGTTGAAAGACACTTGTCGTGTGGGCATAGTGTGTGCATTTCACACGAATATTTTTGTCCTTTCGAGCAATACGCTGAAAGTTATGTGAATATCGCCCCAGTGGCTGAAACCCTTCGTCTTCATTTCCGCTCCCCTTTGCACCAGCAGCTCCGTCAAATCAATCTCTATGGCAACGGCACACGTACAGGGACACGCATGCACGCACCACTTAAATAGACAGAACTTTACACCCAGGCAAACACTGCTTGGGTAACGCAGGAAAGCGCGTTCCTATAGTCTAGTAAAGTAGTGTAGTTACCAATATTATTAGTGTAATGCGTTACTTTACTTCGTTACCCAAAAAAGTAATGTAGTTACTGTAATCCGTTACTTTGTAACTCGTTACCCCCAACACTGGCAGTAGGTATAATCATGCATGGTTTTTATTTATTGATAAATTATTGAATGAAACGGTTAAGACGTTAAATTCAATAAATGCATTAAAAGTAAGTTATCTAACGAAGGTCACGTCAGCATATCAAACCTTGAATTTGTAATTTTTCTCTTCACATTCTGTTAACATAAAGGCACCATATGTACGATTCTTGTAACAAAATATACCAAAAACAACTATGTGACCCTGGACCACAAAACCTTAAGTCTTAAGTTGCACGGAGCAACAGCCAACAATACAGTCAAAATAATCTATGTTTATGAATTAAAAGATCATGTTTCAAGTAAAGATCATGATATTTGGTACATTTCCTACCGTAAGTATATCAATGTATTTGGCATTAGTAACACGCGTTGTTTGAAAAGCATTAAAGCGAGATTTTGCTCCATATTTAGATTTTTTTGCACCCTCAGATTTTTAAATAATTGTATCTTGATCAAATATTGTTCTATCCCAACAAACCATAAATCAATGGAAACATATTTATTTAGCTTTCAGATGATATATAAATCTCTATTTCAAAAAATGACTGGTTTTGTGGTCCAGGGTCACATATTTCATGCAGTTGTGTACTTACTGTAAATTGTACCACAAGTTCCCAAGGATTTGTAAATCCAGAGAAATGTATATTTTAAATAATGTCTCATTCCTTGTCTAGCACATCTAGCACACCGTTGTTATGTTGCTCAGTCAGCTAAGACAAGCAGGCTTTGGGACAAACAGAGAAATTCTGTTTGAAAAAAGGATCAATATCAGCATGGCGATTTCAAAAAGGAAAAAGCTTCATGACAAACTCACATGGTGAAAACGACATCTCCCATCGTTCATTCTTCTTCATAGCATCATTAAACGTTGCCTTCATTATTGTTTTAAAAATGTGATCTCTGGTTACAAAAACTTGCATGTTGTGCCTTTAATGGAAAGATTTTAATAACAAAACACAAAGTATTATGTGACCCTGGACCAGACATAAGTCACACGGGTATATTTGTAGCTAGGCCTTGACATAACTTTTTCCTTACCAGCCAAAGTGGCTAGTTGTTTTCCAAAGTTAATAGCCACTCAGCATTTTTACTGGCCACAATTTTGTTGTTGGTAAAATACATTTTATTTGATGAAACGTGACTTTGGCATCCTAAAATGACTTTAATTTGAGTAATTTTACTTGATTTAGCTAGATTAGATTCAGATTGAATTTCAAATGTAGATGCCTCTCCGCTCGCTGGTTTCCCTTGACTTCGGACAAAACTGGGAGGTGTGCATTCAGGTATGCGCTATGAATTTCTCTCCGCTCTTGCCCAGAGATTGTGAACACATTTTAAATCTTTTCAATCACTTGGGAGCTGGAGTTTCCCAGTGTCGCATTACGCATTGTTTATCATTATCACTTTTAAGAAAACTACAAAAAATTGATTTAACCTGCCAAAGTTGCTAGTGGGATTGGCGGTCTTACCCGCCACAGCGGAAATCTACCCGCATTTGGGGGGTTGGCGGGTGTTAATGTCAAGTCCTGTTTGTAGCAATAGCCAACAATACATTCAATACAACATGGTTGATAAACAATAACCCAGCAGTTGGGTTAAAACAACCTATAATTGGGTCATTTTAATCCAGCAATGTGTTCTGTCCAATAGTTACCCAGCCCTGGGTTAAAAACAATCCAGGATTTTTTTTGAGTGTTGTATGGGTCAAAAGTATAGATTTTTTAATGCTAAAATCTTTAGCTCTTTCTCTGCCATTGACAAATTTCCTCGTCAATTAAAAGAAATCACTTCCCTGCCAATGATACGTTTTTACGGCAATCCATATTTCTGCTATTTTCCACTAGGTGTCGCTCTTACCCAACTTATAAAAAACTGAAGCATCCACTGATCCAAAAACAGACAAAAACTCTGTGTATGTTTTGATCATCGCTCTGAATCTGATCTATAATAAAAGTCCTTTAGAAAAACGCAATTATTTCAGCTTTTTGCTCAAAATGTTTTTTAAACAAACCTACACATATTTGAGAGGTGATAAAAAGAAAACAAATGAAGATAGGATAAAACCTTTTATTCTGAAAGCAAGAGGGTCTGTTCTTTCATTTAATATTGTATGTTTATATATTTAAAGAAGAACATTTATAGGCATTAAACTTTTGTGAAAATCATAAAAATGCTGTCGCTGGCTGGCAACTTAAAAAAAAGAGAGAGAAAAGGGTTAAGATATTAAGTAAAGATCATGTTTCATGAAGATTTTTGTAAATTTCCTACTGTAAATATATAAAAATGCATTTAACAATAGTAATATGTGTTGCTAAGGACTTCAATTGAACAACTTTAAAGACAATTTTCTCAATACTTAGATTTTTTTGTTTTAAATATTGTCCTATCCTAACATACCTACATCATTGGTAAGCTTATTTATTCAAATTACACTAGAATTATTATGTATAAATCTAATGTAATTTAATAAAAAAAAAATTGCCTTTTGCCTGGTTTTGTGGTCCAGGGTCACATATAGTTTGTATGTGATAGGTTTATAATATGAAGTCATGTGCTCTGTTTCATCCACCTCCTCACATCAGACATCATAAGAGTCACATTAAACTCAGCTCCTGCTGTGTCCTTTATCTTCAACTGCTTCATTATTTCAGTAAATGTAACATTGTGTTATTTTGTGTCACACTGTTATTGTTCTGCACTGCAGCATTTATGTCCTTTATAACCACCATCATTTACCTTCATAAAGAAGCCTAATTCTCATTTTTTTAGATGACTTTGATTGCATTTTTTACATGTTTTTGTCATTTACCTGCAGGGTGTGAGAAATGATCGTAGGCAGCTTACATACAGGGTCTTTAAAGATGGTTAATTATGTAATTTCAGTTAATTTTTCATAATGAACATGATTACCTCATTACTGTAAATGGGATATAAGTTATGTGTTATCATCAACACCTGGAGCCTCTTAAATATGACAGCCTGCTGCAGATTATTTTTATTATTTAAATATATATACTTATGTTGCTGGTTTCTTGTTTTAATAAATGTCTTAAATCATTATTTAAGATCTGATACCTGCACCGATGCAGGTAGTTTATATATCGGTCTTTCCAGAAAAACGCGATTATGCGATCGCATGATTCAACGCATAATCAGCCAAAATCTGCATATTTATGCGGGGGCTGCATTTTTTAAATACGCCGCACTTTCGCAGCATAAATTGCAGATTTCTGTGCGCAAAATATGCGGGGCTTGCATGATTTCATAATCCCTGCATTTTCGTAGCAAAAATCACATATATCTTAGCAGAATAATGTTGCATTTACTTTACACAAGCGCAGCCATGTCCCGTTGTAATGGGAACGTTATGAAGTAAACATCAATGAAAAGCTGCAAAAACTGCAAGAAAGTTCCCGCAGTTTTTGCAGGTTATTAAAACTTTTTGCAAGTTCCCGCAGTTTTTGCAAGTTCCCACAATTTTTTGCAAGTTCCCGCAGTTTTTTGTACGTTTTTGCAAATTCCCCCAATTTTTTGCAAGTTCCCGCAGTTTTTGCAAGTTCCCGCAGTTTTTGCAAGTTCCCGCAGTTTTTGCAAGTTTTTGTAAGTTCCCGCAATTTTTTGCAAGTTCCCGCAGTTTTTGCACGTTCCCGCAGTTTTTGCAAGTTATCAAAACTTTTTGCAAGTTCCCGCAGTTTTTTGCAAGTTTTTGCAAGTTCCCGCAATTTTTTGCAAGTTCCTGCAGTTTTTGCACGTTCCTGCAGTTTTTGCAAGTTATCGAAACTTTTTGCAAGATCCCACAGTTTTTGCAAGTTCCCGCTGTTTTTGCAAGTTCACGCAATTTTTTGCAAGTCCCCCCAGTTTTTGCAAGTTCCCGCAGTTTTTGCAAGTTCCCGCAGTTTTTGCAAGTTCCCGCAGTTTTTGCAAGTTCCCACAGTTTTTGCAAGTTCCCACAGTTTTTGCAAGTTCCCGCAGTTTTTGCAAGTTCCCGCAGTTTTTGCAAGTTCCCGCAGTTTTTGCAAGTTCCCACAGTTTTTGCAAGTTCCCACAGTTTTTGCAAGTTCCTGCAGTTTTTGCACGTTCCTGCAGTTTTTGCAAGTTATCGAAACTTTTTGCAAGATCCCACAGTTTTTGCAAGTTCCCGCAATTTTTTGCAAGTCCCCCCAGTTTTTGCAAGTTCCCGCAGTTTTTGCAAGTTCCCGCAGTTTTTGCAAGTTCCCGCAGTTTTTGCAAGTTTCCGCAGTTTTTGCAAGTCCCCGCAGTTTTTGCAAATTCCTGCAATTTTTTGCAAGTTCCCGCAGTTTTTGCAAGTTCCCGCAGTTTTTGCAAGTTCCCGCAGTTTTTGCAAGTTCCCGCAGTTTTTGCAAGTTCCCACAGTTTTTGCAAGTTTCCGCAGTTTTTGCAAGTCCCCGCATTTTTTGCAAGTTATCTAAATTTTTTGCAAGTTCCCGCAGTTTTTGCAAATTATCGAAACTTTTTGCAAGTTCCCGCAGTTTTTGCAAGTTCCCGCAGTTTTTGCAAGTTCCCACAATTTTTTGCAAGTTCCCGCAGTTTTTGCAAGTTCCCACAATTTTTTGCAAGTTCCCGCAGTTTTTGCAAGTTCCCACAATTTTTTGCAAGTTCCCGCAGTTTTTGCAAGTTCCTGCAGTTTTTGCAAGTTATCAAAACTTTTTGCAAGTTCCCGCAGGTTTTGCAAGTTCCCAAAATTTTGTGCAAGTTCCCGCAGTTTTTGCACGTTCCTGCAGTTTTTGCAAGTTATCGAAACTTTTTGCAAGATCCCACAGTTTTTGCAAGTTCACGCTGTTTTTGCAAGTTCACGCAATTTTTTGCAAGTCCCCCCAGTTTTTGCAAGTTCCCGCAGTTTTTGCAAGTTCCCGCAGTTTTTGCAAGTTCCCACTATTTTTTGCAAGTTCCCACAATTTTTTGCAAGTTCCCGCAGTTTTTGCAAGTTCCTGCAGTTTTTGCAAGTTCCCGCAATTTTTGCAAGTTCCCGCAGTTTTTGCAAGTTCCCGCAGTTTTTGCAAGTTCCCGCAGTTTTTGCAAGTTCCCGCCATTTTTTGCAAGTTTCCGCAGTTTTTGCAAGTCCCCGCAGTTTTTGCAAGTTCCCGCAATTTTTTGCAAGTTCTACCAGAAAGACTCGAAGATAGGTTAAGAATTGATATGCGTTTATTTAACAGTAGTTAGCAACCAAGGTTGGAATGTAACACAGTATATTTCTTTGGCGTAGGCCCCGACCATAGTTCAAATCCGGGGGTCACGGATTCTTGCGGTTCCTGTCTGAAGATGAAGACAGGCCAGAATCTAATCCCCCTCAAGTATGGACGGAACCGACCTGGTGATGGTGGTAGGGAGGGTGGGTTGTAAATGCTGGCATCAGTATCTGCGAACGCAAAGACGGATGAGTACAAGCCTTATATACTCTCAGGGTGATTGATTGCGCCTTGTGAAATGAATGACGTAACATTCGAGTTTCCTGGTAGAACCTCTGCTACGCTACGCTAAGCTAACATTTCTACCAGAAAGACTCGAAGATAGGTTAAGAATTGATATGCGTTTATTTAACAGTAGTTAGCAACCAAGGTTGGAATGTAACACAGTATATTTCTTTGGCGTAGGCCCCGACCATAGTTCAAATCCGGGGGTCACGGATTCTTGCGGTTCCTGTCTGAAGATGAAGACAGGCCAGAATCTAATCCCCAAAAATTGATCACGATGATCGGTACCCACCAGTGTTTCTTTGAGGCTCCTGAAACAGATAAGAGAAATTGTTATCTACTGACATTGACGTATGCCGTAAGAGGCCATGGGATTGCTGCTTAGGCCATAGAAGGCAGCAATATGCCAGAGAGAGATAGGCTGGAGAGATAGGCTGAAAGATAGGCCGCGTAGGCCGTAGAAGGCAACAATATGCCTAGTGGGAAAAGGCCGCATAGGCTTTAGAAGGCAACGATATGCCAGACAGAGATAGGCCGCGTAGGCCATAGAAAGCAACGATATGCCTAGTGAGAAAAAGCCGCTTGGGCCTTTGGAAGGCAACGATATGCCAGAGAAATAGGCCGCGTAGGCCATAGAAGGCAACGATATGCCAGATTGAGATAGGCTGGAGAAGTAGGCCGCGTAGGCCGTAGAAGGCAACAATATGCCTAGTGGGAAAAAGCCGCGTAGGCTTTAGAAGGCAACGATATGCCAGACAGAGATAGGCCGCGTAGGCCATAGAAAGCAACGATATGCCTAGTGAGAAAAGGCCGCGTAGGCCTTTGGAAGGCAACGATATGCCAGAGAAATAGGCCGCGTAGGCCATAGGAGGCAACGATATGCCAGATAGAGATAGGCCGCGTAGGCCATAGAAGGCAACGATATGCCAGATAGAGATAGGCCGCGTAGGCCATAGAAGGCAACGATATGCCGAGTGAGAAAGGCCGCATGGCCATAGAAGGCAACGATATGCCGTGTTGAGAGAGGCTGTGTAAGCCATGAAGGGCAAAGATATGCCAGGGTTAGATAGGCCGCATAGGCCGTAGAAGGCAACGATATGCCCAGTAGGAAAAGCCAACAGGTTAGCTTGCAATAAGATTCACCACCACCAGTTGATAAAAGGTACATACCATAAACATGTCCATAAATGTCGAACGTAATATCAGCAGTAGAGGATATCCGTAGAAGGCTGCCACGTTAGGCTTGATAGCAGGGAGGCCGCGTAGGCCGCAGAAGGCAACGTTATGCCAGAGTGAGAAATGATATAAACGGCAAAGGCCATGATTTAGCATGGTCAAATACACCACCACCACCAGTAGTTTGCTTAAACATACCTTGATTACTGTTTGCCGATATTGAATTGACCGTCATTGTGGTTTCCTGCACACAATGAAATAAGGAGCTCGGCTCCTGATGAAGAGACACAATTGGTGTATGCATGTTTTTATATTGTCATTATAAAAGTAGGGAGAAGATTATATGGTTACAAACAAATCTGACTGATGCTAAAGATTGCACGGTGTCACTGTCGTGTCTTGGGTTTCCCCAGTCTTGTACTCTTTATTTGAAGTTCTGTAATTCATCCATGTCTGTAGTTCTTGTAGTTCATTGGTCCTTGTTCTAGATTGTTTCCCCAGGTGTGTCTTGATATCTTGTTTACCCACATGAATATATAGTCCTTGTGTTTCAGTTGTCCTTTGTCGAGTGTAGTTTGCCGTCATCACTTTTTAGTCCTGTATTCTGGTCTTCATTCTGGTTCTGCTTTGTGCACTTTTGGGTTTAAGAAATAACCCATTGCCTTTTCTTGCTTGCTTCGCCATGACACAGGTGATTATATACAATTCTCCGTTTACGATGTAAATTAAGACCCCCCAAAAACTGAGGCGCGGTACCAGTAGGGTTGTGCAGTTGATAGATGGACGTACTCCGAACGTAATAGCCTTCTAGATGAAAGTTTACAGCTTAAATTTTGACTAACCATAATAGCATGATTAAACGTAACAGTTTTGTGCAAATAGTCTTACATGATGTGCACTTAAGAGTTCTGAATTATTTGTTGAAAGGTCCTCCACCACACTGGTAATCCAGAAATGATCGAAACCGCACCATACACGACTGCGGACGTGAAACGTGACAACCTGCGTGCACGCGGCAAGTGTGCACGCCCAGTGCTAACGAAAGCTAAAGTCTTGTACAGTACATGTAGCAATTATGCATGTTCAAATCCTTGCAGCCGTATGCAATTAGAGTTCCTGGAAGTCGATAAAGAGCCCTGTTGGTAATGCAGGCATTGAAAATAAAGCACTTATAGAACTGCATGTCCGTAGTCTGTGTAAAAACATGTATATATATTAAAATAGCTTGCCTCGTGTAGCAGCCGCGCTGTTATAATGTTTTAAATCCTAGCAGCCGGTGTAATGTGGTTATATGGAAAGTTGATGCATGTTTCGCTATTTTCTTGAGGATGCAGAGCAAGTAGATTGTACTTTTCTAATTCCAGACAAAGTTCCTTATGAAGTTATCATTTAGAATTATAACGGCATGATTTCGCCTTTCCCAGACGAAAGATTTCCATCGTGAAACAATCATCAGATTTCTATGATCGTGGCTCTTCGTCGGTGGTACAGTGTCGTACGGTGGGAGAAGTTCAAAGACGTACGTTTTCCTGGTCTTTTATCCAAGATAGCCTACTATAGTTTTCTGACAGTATCAGAAATACAGCATGATCACCGCACAATGCGTTTGCTGCTATAATCTTGTCAGAGTGAAAAAATCCTGTGGTATATTACAGGCTTTAAACAAAACATAGAATAAAATTATAAACAAGTTATTTCAGATGCATTCCATTTCTCCAGTCATGTTGGAATTCATTAAAACAGCATATGACGATTAGAATTAAATAGTTGAAACACATAAGATAATCGAACACCACTATATTCGAACATAACACCACTCGAAGAAATATTTAGACATTATTTCCATTGGGTTCCATGCTAAAACAAGAAGAAATTGTGTTTGTATTCTGTATAGCTGGTGGCACCACCATTTCGGGCGACACATATGTTGCCAACGTTCAACAGCACTTTAAATAGGAATTACGTGATGTGATTTAAAGCTAGCAGTCACATTACATCTTCAAACCAGTATCCAGACATCCGCTGTAGCCTACCCATACGCATATTCTGTATGCCTGCGTCGCCAATAAAGCACAATGCGCTTAATGGTTTAAACTGATGCATCCTGTTGTATTCTTGAAGAGGCAAGCGCACGTTTTTCAACTTTAAGTGAGGTCTACTGCATACGAACAAACTCGACATGAGGGTTTACAGGCTCAACTTTGTTGACACATCCACATAATGCACACCGATCAAAACAACGGCAAGCCCTCAGGAATAACACAAAAGCACGTAATTGTATTAAAGACACCACACAACATCGCTCCGTCTCCATATTGTGCTGTAAGACATAGTCATTGCTATCTTTCGGTTGTAAAAGCATGTACTGTGCACTATCAGCCAATCCAGCATAATGAATAAGAGAGCTTACCTTAGGAGAAGATAATCCAAATACATAGATGGGATGTTCAACGCAACCGAGCTCGGATAAGAAGTTGACTGAGATCTGGAATAAAGTCTCATTTGAAAAGTACAGTTAAAAGTTGATGCATTCTCGTACTTTATACATGTGCATAACTGAAGATATTAAAGCACAAAGCTTTAGATGGAAACATTTATGCTGAACCTCGTGCTCAAAATTGACAATATGCATTACTGTTGCCATTCGACCACACACACACTTACTATTTGCTCAGCAACAAAATGTGTGCTTGAAAACTTTACGCTGTATGACCAGGTTTTATTCTCCAATGATATATTAATGGTGTATCCTACCATAAGATTTAATTTTCGTAAAATAGCGTATCCCCGTATCCTTAAAGTCTGTAATTAGGGTCAGGTGAGTGTAGATCTAACGTGAATATTTGCATTTGATATGAACAGTTTGCATGAATACTGTTAGGCATTAAGCAACTTGCATTGTAGTACCGTAGCATGAATAGGACGTTGACCTGTTACATGAATAAATAGTACCTTATATTATTGATGTTTTAGGAAAACACTGAAAGGGACAGTTCAGATGAAGCTTGTATACTTTGCGCATTCCTTATTCCAATGAAACACGCGAACATTAGACCGCGTCATTTGCCTGTTTGCAGCATGTCATGCATTGCATACACGCGGAATTAATGTGTGAAATTTCGCGAGCAATAGTCTCTTCATCCAAGTCGATTCCATGTCTTTGCTTCACAAAACATTCGCGTACGGTTTAAAACCAATAATAAGCGGAGCATTTGGTATTGTAGATGAAAGACAAAGATCCTGTGATGAGGGAGAAAACAAACTTCAGCATTCCCTCCAAAGCCGGCACGGCGACTCCCAGCGTGCAGGTGCAGCGCTTCGCCAATCAATAATGATTAGAGACATCTGCTGCGGGCGTTCAGAGTGTGCGACAGTCAATTAATATTATGGTTACACTTTACAGATCATCCAAATGTTCTTGCACTGTTCATAAAAGAAACGGCCTGTGGTATCCTTCCCTGTGTACTGCAGGGTTACACACTTTTAAGGAAGCTTGAAGACTTCCCTTTTTAAGTCTTTAACCTTCTGTGAGAGCTCCTCGCGATGGTGCAGGTGAAACGAAACGAGATGAGAAAATCCCAGGAAAACAGTTCAAATGCCCGATAAAATCACTCATCATTTGAATCGGCGTGTTTACAGGTAACAACGCTTTAGTGTACATATGCACTGAACATCGAGCGTGTAAATGCTGGCATCAGTATCTGCGAACGCAAAGACGGATGAGTACAAGCCTTATATACTCTCAGGGTGATTGATTGCGCCTTGTGAAATGAATGACGTAACATTCGAGTTTCCTGGTAGAACCTCTGCTACGCTACGCTAAGCTAACATTTCCCAAAAATTTTTGCAAGTTCCTGCAGTTTTTGCAAGTTATCAAAACTTTTTGCAAGTTCCCGCAGTTTTTGCAAGTTCCCGCAATTTTTTGCAAGTTTCCTCAGTTTTTGCAAATTCCCCCAATTTTTGGCAAGTTCCCGCAGTTTTTGCAAGTTCCCACAATTTTTTGCAAGTTCCCGCAGTTTTTGCAAGTTCCCGCAGTTTTTGCAAGTTCCTGCAGTTTTTGCAAGTTATCAAAACTTTTTGCAAGTTCCCGCAGTTTTTGAAAGTTCCTGCACTTTTTGCAAGTTCCCGCAGTTTTTGCAAGTTCCCGCAGTTTTTGCAAGTTCCCGCAATTTTATCGCATACAATTGAATAAAATCCCACATATTCCATTTCATTTTTTAAGAATATGTGCCGCAAGATCAAGGATTTTTGCCTGCAACAATCACAAAAAAACGTTTTTCTGGAAGGACTGATATACTATGACATGTAAGGATGTAGATGTTTCCATATTGCTGTGAAAATGCAATTCACTTTGTTTCATTGTTTCATTCATTAAAGGTTCATTGTGTAACGTTTATAAAGATCTCTTGACAGAAATGCAATCTAATCTACATAACTATATTATCAGTGGTGTATAAAGACCTTACATGATAAACTGTATTGTTTTTATTATCTTAAAATGAGACGTTTTTATCTCCATACACCGCGGGTCCCATGTTTCTACAGTAGCCCTAAACAGACAAACTGTAATACAGAGAGCGTTTCATCCCTACGTTGACGACATGTTTGTCCTGTTGTGGAAACCATATGCATTTTGAAATTGAGGGGTGAGCTGTTGGTTGCAATTCTGACTAGATGCTGCTAAAATTTACACACACCACTTTAAAGTGTTTTACTATTTATATTTGCTATTTTCTTTTAAATGCTAATAAATCCCTGTGTACCGTATAGACGAGTTAACCTTGACATTGCGTTGTTTGCATTTCTTGCGTCTTGCTTCTCTCCTCTGTGTTTCTGCTGATGAGGTCACTAAAGGGCCTGCGTTCTGTCTGTCTTCATTTCCTGAGGTTGACCTCTGATCTCCGGTCTGGTGTGAGGTTTTTTCCTCTCACCTGCTGTACTTGTCTTTCAGTATGGGTCTTCATCTCGTTGGTTGTCAGACCTCTGTGTTTAAGGTTTCGATGAGTTGACCTTTGATTGCCGTAGGGGCGAGTTAAGTGTTGTATAAAGGGCGGCGCGGGTAACACGAGTCTCGATGCTGTCAAGCTGCCGCTTGTCGAATTTTGTTCATAGTGCAGATTCAAGTCTCCTGCTCTCATACATATTCTGCTCAAATAGATTTATTTTCGTTCAGTCAGGACAAGTTTTTTTTTTCTTAGATTTAATTTTGGTTTTGTTGGCAAGGCTAGAGAGTGATTGTAAGAAAAAGGGCTGCGTTTAGTTTTTCTGCGTTGTCATCACACATTTTGATTGCTTCTCGCTTTTCCATCTTTTCTCCAGTTTCCCTCTTTGATTCTGGTTGTTGTGACTTTTGACAGGCAGATTTTCCTCCGTATTCATTAGCTGAGACTTCATTCCTTCTGTTCAGAAACCATATTTTAGAGAAAGGCTATATGTGAAGTCAAAATGAAATCAGAATTATATTTTATGTACCATTGTAGATTATTACTGTACATAGTGTATCACAGTGGCGTAGCGTCTGGGCATGCAGGGTATGCACGTGCAAATGGGCCCGGGCCAATAGGGGGCCCAGCCCTATGCCCGCCCCAGCTTTTAATAAAAAAAAAATTTAATTTAATTTTTATTTGTGGCAGCAATAAATATATTTTTGTATGCATATCATGTGTAGTGATTTCTTATTTCTCCGTAATGTCTAATTTCCCGTCATTTCTTGTTTGCGTTTATTTTTTTTTTTGCACTCTGCGGCTGTCATAGACTACTACGCCATAATTTTTTTACATGACGCATCACTGCGCCAAAAAAAAGACAACACAGTGTGAGAGGTTTATATAGTGGCTATCTACATGAACATTAAGGATGGATTAATATAATCATAAAAGTGGGGCCTCAAAGAGAAAAGAGAAGGCGGAGAAGTTAGTCACAAGTCACAAACTACCCAAAACATTTCGTTTTTCTTTATTTAAATCTACCCTTTAAAGTAAAAAAGGAAAGTAAAAATATTTGACTACCTTATTCAAAGTATATGTTGTTAACAGATCTGCGCGCCACAGTTAACAGTGCCAACGGGCAAGGTTGGGGGGGGCTTTGGCTTAAGGGGGCCCGTAATTTTTGTCTTGCATATGGGCCCAGGAATCACTTGCTTCGCCACTGGTATCAGCACATATTTAGGGACTGGTGTTTGCATTAGGATGTCACTTTAATTATTGGTTTATATAATTTTTTCTAATTAATTTGTTTAGATTTTCACATTTTTAAACCATTGTTGCCTGGCGTTTGGTTAGAGTTGGGTTTGAGTAGGACTGTCATTTTATGTAAATCTAACCCTAAACCGAAGCGACAATTGTAAGAAAATAGGACAAAACATTTGAGTAACCAATCCGTGAGAATGACACGGAAAAGAAAGTCTGTGGTACGGCCATAAAAATGCGGAGATCCGTGACAATGACACGGATAAATGAGCGAAATCCTCCATGACTGTACCATGGAAATTCGTGAGATCATGTTGTAATTTTTAGATGTTTGTACTGAAAACAAAACAATCTAAGTAAGAAAGTCATTTTTTGCAGTGTAGGGCTGCAACAACTAATCAATAAAATAATCGATTATAAAATTTGTTATCAATGAATTTCATCGATTAGTCGGTCTGTGACGTCATATGCACCACGCTCCACACAGCGCCATACAACACACATTTAATTTTCATACAACGCGAGCTGCACCTTTGTCAGGTGCTGCTTCTTCTCACTGCAAACTAGTGGACCTGTGTTGCCAGGTCCACGCCCTTTTGGCAGAGTTCTGAATTGGGCTGCTTTTTGATGTTTATCTGCGGTTTATAGATTAGGATAAGGATTTGGTTCATTAGTTGTTGGTATTTGGGCTGTGAGTAGTCATTGGGATGCTTTTGGACTCATTTTGTATGGCGATTGGGCTGGTATTGTTATGCGGATCTGGCAACCATGACGTAAACAAAAACGCAAAAGAATGCTGATTAATAAAGGTTTAACTCCAACCTTTAATATAAGTGAGTTTGTATTTGTTTAATTGTTGTTGGGTTTTCATAAAAATAGTATTGAACCACACAGCTAACAACTAATCATCCTGTTTTGAGTAAGGGGGAAATCCAGGTTTTATTACTATAACAACTCATGTATATTACTTTCATATCATATGGATTATTTATTTTGTTAATAACGAATAATGTTAACTCTCATCAAGGTCTAGAGTTGAAGATTAAAAAGAGTTTATTAATCTGTGGGAAAATTTCCTCGCAAGCACATCCCTGAAGACTCAATACGTTTTGTTTATTAATATTTTGACATTTAAAGATGTTTTACCATTTAAAAGCTGCACAAACGTTTTAATTTAAGGTTGAAAATCAATACGATATAAAATAAAAATAAAATAAAAATCAAAAAGATATTAATAAAACTCTAATTGCCTGTGTTTTTTGCCATTTTAAAAGTACACTTCTACATGTAAATACCCTAAATTAGTGCCTTATTTAGCTTTAATAAGTGAAAATTCTAATTGAGTGAGTATTTGTTTTTATCCAATTAGTTGATTAATAAATAAATAATTGCTTGATTAATTGATTGATTATGAAAATAATAATTAGTTGCACACTGCAAAAAATGATTTTCAAGAAAAAAATGTTAGTGTTTTTGTCTTGTTTTCAGCAAAAATATATACAAATTCCCAAATCAAGGTGCTTTCTCCCGATGAGCAAAACGACCCAAGAAAATAAGTCTAGTTTTTAGACCAAAAATGTCAAATTTAAGTGATTTTGTGCATAAAACAAGCAAAACAATCTGCCAATGGGGTAAGCTAATTTTTCTTGAATTTTTCTTGAATTTAGTGTTTTTTTGCTTACCCCATTGGCAGATTTTTTTGGTCTAAAACTAGACTTATTTTCTTGGGCCGTTTTGCTCATCAAGAAAAAGCATCCCAATCCAAGAATTTTTTTTGATATTTTTACTGAAAACAACACAAAAATACTAAGAATTTGTTTTCTTGAAAATCATTTTTTGCAGTGCAGTCGTAGTTTAGAACAGACTGTATGAAACATTGACCAGTTTACAAACACACAAATTTATCTGCAAGCATGATGCAACATTGAAGTAAACTAAATGACTGCAAAAGTTTCAGAGATGCATGCAGTAAACATGTAGATTATTATTCTTGTACAGATTTGCACAACAGAGCTCAAATCTTTCAAAGCCCCAGCACTGTTTTATTTATCATTCATGTGTCGTCTGTCACTCAGGATTATCCTGTTAGTCAAACACACACCACAGTTAGTTTGCGTGGCACATGGTGGTTGCGTCTTATCTTTCTGCACATTTGTCTGTCTGTCTCTGTGTGTCGGTCTGATTGTTATTGGTGGTGGTGGATTACATTAGAACAGAAGTGTCCGACCGAGCGGCGCGTCTGTGTGAAGTCGTTTCAGTTCTGATCTTCTGTGTGGCTCCTGAATAACACAGATGAGCCAACATTTATATAGAGAGCTCTCAGTGTTTTACCGGTTACTGTGAGACCCACACTTTTCTTTTCTCTCTCGGTTTGAAGTGTCCTTGCAACCATTTTACCAGAATAAATTGCACACTTGATCCTGTTCAGATTTAAAAGCTACAAAGCGTGAAACCGGAGCCGAGCGTGTACTTGTCCCGGACACTGAAAGCACTTCTGCAGGTTTGATGCTCGTGGATAAAGAGAAGCGTGTGAACGGATCATGTTAGCTCATCATTGTGACCGCAAATGGGAATGTGGTGAAAGATATCTGCTGTACAGTGTAATACGAGTGTGAATAATGTGTTAGAGAAACGGACAACAAAGACACACAGAGAATGTGACAGCCGTTTGTTGGTCAGAGACGCTGATATGATTTATTTCTAACGGGGTACGTACGGTCATTGACAACCTGAAAATGTGTGACCCAAGTCAAGTTTTTGTGACTGACAGATAAAATTTTATCATTCTGTGAAAACATAACCTTGATATTTTTTATATTTACAGAGTAAGATCATCTATAAGATTGAAATTAATGTGAATCAATAATGTATAATTATTACTCTACTGAAAAGACCAGCTGGAACCAGCCTAAGCTGGTTAACTGGTTTTAGCTGGTCTCCAGTCTGGTTTTAACTGGACAGGCTGGTTTTATAGGGTTTTGTACACTTTTTAGCTGGTCAGGCTGGGAGACCGTCTTACCCACCAGATTATACCAGCTTACCAGGCTGAAAACTTGGCCAGCTTGGCTAAGATGTTTGTTTGGTTGGTAGCCGCTTTAAAGAATTAGTCAATTTTCTTAAATATAAAATCCAGATAATTTACTCCGTCATCCAAATCCATAATGTCATCCAGAATGTTGATGTCTTTCTTTGTTCGGTCGAGGGGAAGTTGTGTTTTTTGAGGAAAACATTTCAGGATTTTTCTCGTTTTGATGGACTTTGGTGGACCCCAATATTTAACAGTTTTAATGCAGTTTAAAATTGCAGTTTCGAAGGACTCTAAACGATCTTTAAAAACGGTCAGTTTTGGCAGGAAAAATAAAAAATATGCACTTTTAAACCACAACTTCTCATCTATCTCCGGTCCTGTGAAGTGCCAGCGTGACCTCACGTAATTGCGTAATGATGTTGAAAGGTCACGTGTTATATATATAAAACGCACATTTGGTCTCCCAGCTTGACCAGCTAAAAAGGTGTCCAAAACCTTTCTAAAACCAGCCTGCAACACCAGTGAAAATTAGACTGGGAGACCAGCTAAAACCAGTCAACCAGGGGTGCGTTTCCCAAAAGCATCGTTAGCCAACGAACATCGTAAGTTACATCGTTACTAACATCGTTCGACGATTTGGTGTTTCCCGAAACCATTGTTTAAACGAACATTCGCAAACTCCATCGCTAACTTGTGTCGTTGGAATGACAGCTCTTTACCTGTCATTAGAAGCATCGTTCCTTGTTATTATAATATGTAGAGCAGTGGTTTTCAAACTGGGGGGCCGCGAGATGGTGCCAGGGGGGCCCCAGTTTTATGACATTTTAAAAAATACATTAATTTATCATGAATTCTGTGTAATTAAACCTAAAAAATAATAATGCAACTAACCAATAGCACTACTAGGTATAATTTTATATGTTTTGTTTAATTAAAATATTACAAAAATAAATTTTGTTTCGGTAGGCCGTGAAAAAATGCAGTGTACACAAGGGGGGCCGCATGCTGAAAAAGTTTGGGAACCACTGATGTAGACTTACGTTGATCATGGTTTTGAATAAAATAAGCAAAAAACATGTAGTACAGTGTATATCCATCATTATAAATATAATACAATTTTATTTTACGTCTTTAAATTTGTAAACAAAATGAAAGCGCTGCATTTGAAAACTGTGCGCAGCCTACGAGCTTTAAGACCCTGGGGAATCCCTGGGATATCTTGAAAATAAAAAACAGATAACTAAATCACTATAACAAAATCAGTCTTCCGATGCAATATATGTTATTTACAGCAATAATCTGACATTAAATCGATTTGCACAGATTAATTAGTACTTCACCTCCCAAGTGACATCATCAACTATGTAGTTAAACAAAAATGGTTCAAATGACGAATGTGCGACAAAGTTACTATGCTTTCGGGAAACAGTTGTGACAAGGTAGTTAGTTTCTCCAACGATGCATCGTACTATGGTCGTTCAGCAACGAGTTACGTCGTTGTTTGGGAAACGCACCCCAGTTTTGTCTGGTTTAAGCTGTTTTTTTTTCAGTAGGGCAGATTATAAGACATTAGTCTGGATTTCACAGACAGGGACACATATTGTATTTTACATGTAAGATGATGAAGAAATTACTATATTTTTATAGTCAATATAAATGTTTTCAGATATTACTATGCACTGTAAAATAAGTTGAGTTCTTGTTTAAGTTAAACTTACCAACACACATCAGTCAGTCCATTCTAAAGACTCATTTGGAGTAAAGTTTTATAACAAATAATCCGTACTACATGATGTCTATTAGCCATCCAAACAGATGTTTATGATAAGCAAGGCTGTCTAACCATAGCCCAATAATAAATGAAATGAAATAAATAAATGAAAGCAAACAAAATCTCTTAATTAATTTGGTAAAAACCACAGGTAACCAAGCTCAAGTTAATGTTGACTAGAAGTGGGTTCCTCATATCGTGTCTATAGTTAACCTAGACCGTGAAATGACGGCTGTTCCTTTCTTGGGTTGCCATGTTGCAGTATTTGACCTGCTGACTTTCTTTGATCTATTATTAAAAGTTCATTTGGAAATATAACTGAGCCAACAGCAAGGTTTTACATCATACATGAGTCATGACTTTCTACAAAGGCTGTAATTGTAATACTGTCTGAATTATTTGTGCCCTTGAGATCAGACGTCTGATGTGTTTTTGTTCTTCTGCAGGTGTTCACCGAGTCACTGTGAACATGGAGGAAATTGTTCTCAATCGTGGAGCACGTTTCACTGCGACTGCTCGGGTACGGGATACAGCGGAGCGACCTGTCACAGCTGTAAGACTCCTCTCTTACTAAACCATCACTTTTCTGCATTCATTTCTCACTTAAATTCACATTACTTGTGACGCTTTTTGGCAGTCATCATTAGGAGTGTAATGATAAATCGTGCGATTATTTTGCTATGCTCCACAATCACTGTTGCCAACTTTTTTTCTGAGGAAGTTGCTAAAGGTGGAATGATTTGTTACTAAAAGTTGCTAAATGATGCTGTGATGTCACTATGTGATGATGTCGTTACTTAATATCAATGCAAAACAGCATCTTAAAGGTATTGCGGAGGATTTTCTTTTTCCGGGTGGATCAACAAGACTATTGGTCCTCCTAGTTGTCAATCAGGAGTGTTGCGCAATTGCATTTTTTAAAAAGTGGAGAAGGCGGTTCTTTTTTAAAATTCAAGAAAATCCTCCGCTACACCTTTAATGTAATATATAAAATACACAATACACAATGAGTTTTCTCAAACTGACATGCCATCTCAGCAAAAACATTATTTAAAATATGTTCATTTAGATTTGTTTGAAAAAATATGTAAATATATGGAAGGCTATAAAAGTAAAAAAGTTAATTATAACGATGATACTGAACAGCTACACTCACAGTTTATGTAGTCTATTTTCTGTTTAACTTTTGAAATAAACAACAATTAAACAACAATTAAAGCACTGTATTGTTAGTTTATTTAACTAAATGAACAACAATTATACATGCTCTTAAGATTTGAGTCACCTTTCAAAAGTTGCTAAAAACAGCCAAATAAATAAAAAAATCCTAAATTTGATGCTAGGGCTTTTGGGGAAAAAAGTTGCTAGGTTACCTGAAAAGTTACTAAATCTGGCAACAAAATTGCTAAGTTGGCAACACTGGCTGTTTCTCAACTCCAAGAACACAAAGAACGTACTTGCGTTTCTTGTGGAGATCGGTCTTGCCAGGCGAACTTGGAAGAACGAACTCAGAAGGTCGCAAGAACACAGAACGCACTTGTAAGAATTGAGATGTGTGCCATCTTCCTGTTGGTCACCTGACCTGCGCCATTGTTTTGCCGCAATGACTTCTGGGCCGTAAAGCGGTTTCAGCGTGCAAGTCTGCATTCGATGCATCCTCCATATCTAGCGTGCCACACAAGCCCTGAAAAGTGAAGCCAAAACGTCTCGATCGCCCCCCAGTGACTGGTCCCAGTATAGGTCATAAACCCCGCCTCCCTATGTTATTCAATGGGACTTGATACCAACTAATCAATTCAATTACACTTCAATTATCTTTTTTCTGAAGCTGGTTTCTATCATTTACTGTAGTTTTTATCACGTTGATGAAAATTGTAATGTTTGTTTTTAAAATAAGTTTGTTTTTAGTTTGTTATTTAATGCTATAAAAACAGTGGTGTCACATCATGATTGACAGCTGTAATATGCGCATTCCGCGAGCGCGAGGGCGGGGCCTTGCTTATCAGCTTTACTTTCTGCTCACTGCTGCGCAGGACTGGTCCCGAAATTGCTACTGCGCAGACTCAAGACCCAAGATGTCAGCGCTGTATCGGGACACTGACGGCTTCACTTTTCACCAATGGAAAAGAGCGAAAGGGCGTCGTCCAACTTTTTTTACAGTCTATGCTCGATATGAAGAACATATCTGGGTATTTTCATGCGTCCTTTGTACTTGCGTTCTTGAGAATTGGAAATGACCTTCAGCGGTTAATGAGGACATAGAGCAAGAACACAAGGACGCAAAATCGCTGAAGAACTCATATTGAGAAACAGATACTGTTCGAATGGGGTAAGCAAATTTTTCTTGAATTTTTCATGAATTTAGTGTTTAAGAAAAATGTTCAAGTTTTTTTTGCTTACCATATTGGCAGATATTTTTGCTTGTTTTATGCACAAAATCACTTACATTTGATATTTTTGGTCTTGACTTATTTTCTTGGGTCGTTTTGCTCATCAAGAAAAAGCATCTTCATTTAAGAATTTTTAGATATTTTTACTGAAAACAAGACAAAAATACTAAGAAATTTTTTCACTACTTGATTTCAATCTTTGGTCAATATTAAAGATATGAAGGTTATTTTTCACATTATGTAGGATGATTTTAAATCACAAAAACTTGACTTTAGCTGGGTTTAGCACTCACATTTGATTCTATTATATTTTTTCTTAAGGAGTTGAGCTCCCGTGTAGACGTACAGAATTGTTTCTCATTCATATTGCATACAAATGAAACAATATTCAAATCAAGCTTAAGTGCGCATTAGCAGTACTTATATACAGAGCTGTCGATTCACACCAATTCTCAATTGAAGTGAAAAGGCAGTTTCATTTCCATAAACTATTTCAAGTAAAAGTAAGCACCTGTCACTCAAAGTTTTAATAGGCGCAGACTTGAAGACGTTCACACGTGAGTTCTTTTTAAAGTGTTATTGAGAGAGATTTTATACTGCAAACCCATAATTAGATTTTAGATTCAACTCCTGTCAGTCGGGAGAACCTTCAGAAAGAAAGTTCATCTCATCTCTGCAACACTTATGATGTACAGGATCTGCAATCTCAGCTTCATTCATTTATACATTAGCTTGAAACAATCCAGAGGCCATTCAAAGCCGCTTTACTGACTTTATATTTCATCATGTCATCTTTAATTACAATTGCAGACACGGCAATACTGCCAGTAATACTGTAGTTTGTAATAGTATTGTTCTCTCAAGGCATGAAAACAAGATGAGATGCTATAAACGCAATAATCACAACCAGAGACACAGGACCGTTGGCCCTTTAGTGGTTTTTGTGGACTTGATGTAAAAAAACGTAATGTGCACTCAAACAAATGCTGGGTTATTTTACATCCAGTATTGGGTCAAAAAGAAACGAACCCAACCATTGGGTTAAAATAACCCATAAAAAATGTATATTTCACCCAACATGTCCCTTTATGACCCAATACTGGATTGAAAATAACCCAGCATTTTTTGTGTGATATCACTCAAACTCACAATGTGTATTCTTATTTCGTACCGAAACATTTTGTGTCCTATTGCATTTGTCGTGATTTGTATTCTCAGGTCCAAGGAAATGACCTGAAGCACTTTTTACCCGAACCCAATGTGCATAAATAATATTTTATTAAAGAACAACCAAATTGGCCCGCTCATTTATTTATCTTCATTTTATTTTTTTATCTGATGACGACACCAAAGTAACCACTAAAATGTGCATTCGAAATTGATTGACAGGTCTGTCTCAATGAAAATAATTCAGCCACATGATGTTGCAAGTGCTCTTGGCAAACAGAGGAGGCGTTGGAAAAGTACTCGATGCACATACTGTATACGCAAGATTGTTCGGGTCTTCTCTGGGCCGTTTGGCAAAAACACATTCATTTTAAATTACCCGAAGCCGCAGAAATGATTCCTGACTCGTGTCCGAGGCACACGTGAAGCTTTTAGACCCGAAGTTGCTCAGGTCTTGGGTCAGACCTCTGGTTTTTAGATCTAAGTGGACCTGTGAAGACCTCTAGTTTGAATGGCCATCTTAAAAGGATCGTTCACCATAGTCACCATGTCCTCACCCTCATGTTATTCCAAACCTGTATGAGTTTTTTTTTATTATGCTGACCACAACTGAAGATAATTTGGAAAACGTTTCTAGCCAATCAGATCTTGGGCACCATTGACTTCCAAAGTAGGAAAAAATAAAACTATATAAGTCAATGGTGCCCCAGATCTGTTTAGGCAAAGGGATAGGGTTGAACTATCTTTTTTTAAACGTCTGTCAGTGTTTGTGATAATGTGCTTTATTTAGCTGGATAAATCTATAGAGGTTTGCATCTGTTTAATAATTTCTATTCTGAGTTTGCGGTCAAGTCATTATTGAGCTTCATTAATTCCCATAATCCTAAATGAATATAGTATAATATAACCGCTGACTCATGCATATGAAATAAAACAGATTTTAATGATTTTTCTTGGTATAAAGAGCAGTTTTCTGGTCTGTTTTCTCGCTCTAAGCACACAGTTTTACTTCTTCTGTTTGCTAACATCATGAATTCACAGGCACTGAACAGATGTACTGTAGATAGTCATAATTAAAGAGGCTGCGTCTGCGTTTGCCTCAAAACATACAATATTTATGATACCTCACTTCAGGGCCGGAGTGGGGCCACTTTTCAGCCCGGGAGTTTCAGGCCCAAGACCGGCCCACTTTGTCCATAGTGTTATTCCAAATTAGCACTTTTTTCAAATTGGATAAATAAAGCAACAGTTCAGCTCTTACTATAGTTTTTATAAATATCATGGTTCAACAAATAAGGTAAAAGTTAAATAATATTTCACTTAAGATGAGAAGTTAACAAAAATATTCCTCTACACTCTAAAAAAGGCTGGGTTATTTTTTTACCCATAATGGGTAAATATTGGACAGAACAAATGCTGGGTTAAAAATAATACAATGTTGGGTTGTTGTTATGCAACCATGGATTAATAATAACCCAACAGTTGGGTTAAAACAACCCAGCATTGGGTCAATTTTAACCCAGCAGCGTGTTTTGTCCAATATTTACCCATTATGGGTCAAAAATAACCCAGCCCTGTTTAGAGTCTATTCCACAAGGAAAGGTTGATAAATTATTAGCATTGCTAATACTATGAAAACAGTTTGACAAAAATATTGAATCCAATATTTGGTAAATATATAGCATAAAAAGTGATTTATAAGCTTTTTTTAGGCTGGTCATTTTTGACTGGGAACACAAAAGATGTTATAGGGTTCTGAAAACAACCTGAGGGTTAAATAACTTTAATTCATATTGTTTAAGTTACTCATTTCCTCCTCGTGTTCAGCAGGGAACTGGCTTATCTGCTGCTCAGAAGCTGCTTGCATAATATTTGCAAAGTCTATGAATCGCATGTATACACAAAAGGCTAATATTTTAACTAAAAAAATGTTGGCTTGTAAATAGTTTGAAAACGGTATTAGCCGAATAATTACGTTGCTAATGCTAACCATTACTAGGCTTATTTCTCTTTATGTTACCTGTTGTCACTTTTTTTGTCCTCTTGAAAATAAATCTGTAAGTTTGGCACATTTGGAAGCATCCTCCTCCAATGGCTTTTTTTCAACCTGTTTTTTACGCCCTCCTCCTCTCAGACGAGTATTAGGCTTGTTTGAGATGAGCAAATTCTGCGCAGAATCGATCACCGGTGATCCGCGCAAGATGCATGTCGGTTAGAAAAGTGTCCGACTTACGTCCGACTTGCTCTGATGTCACGCTGACGTGTGCAAAATAACTCTCGCGATGGAGAGGCGGGCTCGTCGGATTCTACAGCCGAGCGCAGTTGCTCTCCACCGACTGCGTTGACGAAAAGCACGATGGGAAAAGACTTGCTGACGACACAGCTTAATGCTCATTGTGGCCAGGTTATGTCAGCTGATGACTTGTTAATTCTAAAAACTCTAATTCCTGTAGTAGTTTTTATATTAATTCAATTGTTCTTTACTATGACATTTATATTTTTTATGAATTCCTGTAAACTTCTGTATTGGTGTTGATTTATTTGTACTGTGAGCTGTTAAAATTTCACACAACAGAAACGAATTTGTATTACCACTAGATTTATTCATCCCAACATTTACTAAGTAACCTTTTCCAGTAACGAACAGTTCACCTTCGTTGATTCTCCTTATAAACATCTTTATGTAAATGAATTTATTGGTATTTAAGTTGCATCTATTTAATCCGCGATAAAATACGCGAACGTGATCTCTGCCTATGCTGACGTTTGTAGTCGACTGGACTGCGAGATTGGTGAAGTGTCTGACTTAAAAGCTCTTTTTTCACTCCTCCCCTCACTGCAGGCGTCTGCTCTCATCTGAATTTCAGGCAAGGCAAGCTGCATCTCAAACAAGCCTATTGTTACGGTAGGGCCGGCCCAGCCTACCGGAGAAAAGTTTAGGAAAAGACGTGCTATGGACCGAACCAACTCTATGGGAGGGGAGGGAAAACTCATTCACATGGTACAACCCATGCAGAGGCTGCGCGCTGCAGTGTCAATGCGAAACGTGTGAAGTGTCATTTAAGAGAAGATAGACTCACTAACGTGACAAATGTAAAAAAAAAAAAAAAAAAACTCGACCGGCCCAAAAGTGAAGCGGCCCACCGGGCATTCTCCCGGTTCTCCCGATTACCCACTCCGGGCCTGCCTCACTTAGAGAAAATCACAGCACATCTTCTAATACAGGATGAACAATGGGAAATTGGGTTAATACAGTAGGTCACAGTAAAAATGAATGATGCCAGGAAAATTGTGAATATTTGTTTCAGCACAAAATGAGGTAACATTTACATAAAAGATGACCAGAAAATAAGTTGAATTTCAATTAGTTGAATTTACAAAATGTTTTACTGTAAGTTAAATGTGCCAATTACAGTAAGATACATATAAACATCTTGTTTCGATGATATTGAATTCATATCATGGTAATAACATTTAAAACAACAAAGATAAGAAACTCATCTATTCTTCACATTGTCAACTACAGTGGATATACATGAGACTATTAATGTTAATGGACAGAAATCATTCAAGCATTGATTTAAACAGCTTGATCTCACAGGAATGTGTATGTATGTTGTGAGTTGGCTAATTCATATGAATTCGTACAAAGAAAATATATGAATATTATATTAAACAATAATAAATTTCACCCCTAACCCCAACATTACAGGGGCGAATGAAAATTATACAAAAACATACGAATTGCCATGCATGAGATTGTGTTGGATTTAAATCAGTAGATCTGAATAAGCAATCATATGATTGCTTAAACTCATGAGATATCGATCACATCATTAAAACCAAAAGTCAAGCTATTTAACTCTTTCCCCGCCATTGACAAGTTATCTCGTCAATTAAGATCAAACGCTTCCCTGTTAATAGTGAGTTTTTACTGCAATCCATATTTCTGCTATTATCCACTAGGTGGCACTCTTACCCAACTTATAAAACACTGAAGTATCCACTGATCCAAAAACAGTAATAACTCTGTCTGTTTTGATCATCGCTCTGAATCTGATCTCTAACAAAAGTCCTTCACAAATATGCAATTATCTCAGGTTTTTGCTTAAAAATTTTTTTTTTCTTTACCAAGACAACATAACTTGTCATAAATCTGTCATAAACATGACATAGCAGATTTATTATCAAACTTAAAAAAACTACCTAGCTTTATGGGTTAGCATTACATTAAACTGTCTTTTGGTTGGTTTTGAGGCCATTATAATTGTTTCAGGAATGTTTTTCTGACCACTTTTTACCCCTTTGTTTCTCAAGTTTGTCATGTTTATGACAGATTTATGACAAGTTGTCATAACAAAGACATCCCAAACAATGTAATCTTTGCATTAAAAATGACATAATTGAGTGAATGACATTAAAGCAACACTATGTAGTTTTTTTTACCTTTAAATAATGTCTCTAAAATTATTTCAGTGATAGAACAACTTTTAACTGGAGAAATTGTACTGTTGCTGCAACCTGAGCAGCCTCCTAGCTGCTACAAGCACACTCTGAAAGTGGTGGTGGAGGGTAGGAAACACAGCTCCGCCCCTCCCCCTGCCTGCAGAAGAGTGTCTGATACCAGGCACTGTTGCGCTTTTCAACCACATGGGGGAGCTGTAAGTCATTTTTACATGGAAACTACATAGTGTTGCTTTAAATGACAGTTGTCATAAACGTGCATAAAATCTCCTTCATGTTCATGACACGTGTTATGTAATGATTATGAAGGAGTCTTATGTACACCCGTTCAAGTAAAGTATAACCAAGAGGAAAATGAAGATTTTGTTTTCTTTGTTTGAAAGCAGAGGGTCTGTTCTTTCATTTGATATATTGTATGTTTATATATTTAAAGAAAAACTTTTTCTGGAAGGCATTAAACTTTTGTGAAAATCATTAAAAATGCTAGCGCTGGTTGTCAACTTAAAAAAACTATGTCAGGAAAAGAGTTGAAGTTAACATGTATTTATTGCTTTTTATCATATCAAATTAAACTGCATTTATGTTGATGTTTTATATTTGTATATTAGATTAAAAACTGCTCTTTGTCACCCTAATTGAAATGCTATTTGTTTTGTGTTTGATAAATAAAGTCTTTTAAAGGAAATAAAATCATCTGGTTGTTGTTATTATTTTATTTTATTTTATTAAATAGTTATGAATCTTCCCAGAAGTTGTTGATAATTTGAACTCTCTTTATCATTTTGTTTAGTGTTGTACAGGTGCGAATGCATCACATCAAGTGATGTTGTTTTGCAGGTTTTTTAGGTGTTGACTTCATTTTAACACATCTGGTGTGAACACACATCATGTTGCCCACAACTGTAGTCATTATTTACAGGTTTTTTGATACTGTAAGTCAACACGTTTAAATGTGTTATGTTACTTTTATAATGAACGTTGTTATGTGAACAGACACACTTCATTATTTCCTATGGTGACATATGCAGAAGTTTGTGTGTTTTCTAGTAAAAGTTCATCCAAAAATACAAATTCTATCTCTATCTTCTAACTTGTATCCTGTATTTTATTTCTGTGGAGGAGAATTTTTGAGGGATTTTTATGCGCTGAGCAAATCTGTCAGACTCCAGCACCATTATAGTCATGCATATGACGTGTATAGTTCATTCCAGTTCATCTGACGTATATATTTTCCTAATTCCTTTATTTTTGCTTTTTCACAGCTCCATTTATGAGGCGTCGTGTGAGGCCTACAAACACAAGGGAAATACGTCTGGATTTTATTATGTAGATGTGGATGGAAGTGGCCCCATTAAACCCCAGCTAATCTACTGCAACATGTCAGGTAAATATCACACAGCACATCCAAAGCCATTAAATCCCTTTAAACACTCGGTAATTAGAAGTTTAATCCGCTTCTTTTGAACGTTCACGCACTGCGTCGCAACCCACAGAGGACATCAGCTGTGACCCACACCAAAATAAACCAAGAAACACTTTACGACATACAGACGCCTGACAGATCAGTACGATTAAGCAAAATCAGAAACAATTTCAGAAGATTTTTTTGTATTGTTTAAAGTAATAAAGAATAATGTTTTCTATAGTTTTAAGCATGAATCCTTTACCAGTGGGTTAACAAAACTATAAACTAGCGATGCACCAATAACGCCCTATAATCGGTATCAGCAGATAAAGCATTTTTTTTCCACTATTGAACATGATTGTTTAAGACAGCCGATGATCAGGTCAGATTATATCCTCACAATCAAAAGGGGCAGAAAAAGGCATCAGTTTTGAATTGGATCACAATGACAACAGTGTTACAGTTTGTATGTTCTGCACCTCTTGGTTTTCATAACATAATAATTTAAAATGATGAGAAAAAAGCAAAACTATCGGTATCTATCGGTATCGGTAGATGTCATACCAAGTATTTGAATAACGGTATTGGCATTTTGTCTGAATGCTCTGCATTTCTAGGATTTCATAACATAATAATTTGAAACAATGAGTAAAAAGCTAAACTTTTACTATTGGTAGATGTCATACTAAGTATTTAAATATTGGTATCGGCATTGTGTATATTCTACATTCCTAGGATTTCACAACATAGTAATTTGAAATGATGAATAAAAAGCCAAAACTTTCGGTATCTATCGGTATCGATAGATGTCATACTACGTATTTTAAATATCAGTATTGGCATTGTGTATGTACACACTGCATGTCTAGGATTTCACAACATAGTAATTTGAAACGATGAATAAAAGCAAAACTACCGTTATCTACTGTTATCCGTAGATGTCACACTAAGTATTTAAATATTGGTATCGTCATTTTGTTTGTATGCTCTGCATTTCTAGGATTTCACAACTTAAACAATGAGTAAAAAGAAAAACATTCGGTATATATCGGTATTGGTAAATGTCATACCAAGTATTTGAATATCGTTTTCGGCATTTTGTCTGTACGCTCTGCATTTCTAGGATTTCACAACATAGTAATTTGAAACTATGAGTAAAAAGCTAAACTTATGTATCGGTAGATGTCATACAAAGTATTTAAATATTGGTATCGTAATTTTGTTTGTACGCTCTGCATTTCTATGATTTCACAACATAGTAATTTGAAACAATGATTAAAAGCAAAATTATCGGTATCGGTAGATGTCATACTACATATTTTAAATATCATTATTGGCCTTGTGTATGTACATTCTGCATTTCTATGATTTCACAACATAGTAATTTGAAACAATGATTAAAATGAAAAACTTTCGGTATCTATTGGTATCGGCTGATGTCATACTTAGTATGTAAATATCGGTATTTGCATTTTGTTTGTACACTCTATATTTCTAGGATTACACAACATAGTAATTTGAAATGATGAATAAAAGCAAAACTATCGGTATATATCAGTATTGGTAAATGTCATACCAAGTATTTGAATATCGTTTTTGGCATTTTGTCTGTACGCTCTGCATGTCTAGGATTTCACAACATATTAACGTACTATCTGTATCTATCGGTATAAGTAAATTAATATCGGTATCGGCAGAGATTTTTTTTTTGCATTGTTGCATCCCTAAAATAGTTCTCTTAGTTCATTTAGCAAACACAGTGATGTTCTAGTAGCTGTGAATAATGTATTTAGCTCTAACAGGAATATGTACCTTTGATTTATAAACTGATCTGCATGTAAACATGTTCACTTTCATGAAGATAAACCTTGAGAGTAAAACATTGCTTTTGTGTCTGATTGTTTGTCTTCAGATACAGTCTGGATGGTGATTCAACACAATAACACAGAGCTCACCAAATTAAGATCGTCCTCAGAGACGAATCAACATTTAGCCCACTTTAACTATTCGGCCGATGCTGAGCAGATTCAGGCCATCATCAGTCAGGCCCAATACTGTGAACAGGAGCTCTCCTACCACTGCAAGAAGTCACGGCTCCTGAACACACCAGGTAAGCCCTTTTTATGAGGGAAATTGATCGCCCCACCTCCCTGAAAGGTCAGCCTCATTAAAATCATGCTCCATCTGCAGAGCGCCGTCCGCACGCGTGAAGCTTAAGCAAACGGCACAAATTGATTGTTGTGCTCTGCTGTCTTACGGACTAATATGAGAGCTTTTATTGAGATCGTATTTATTTTGCCCTCTTTTGCTGTCATACCGCATGAAATTCATTAAAATTCACCTTTGGGTGGATTAGTCATTTGCATTTTAACCTCGTAAGCGCTGTTGTTTTTGTTTGTTTGCGTGGGTTTGTCTTGAGCGGCGTCTATCACGGATGATAATGGTTTTCATAGTGCTTCAAATTAACGCGAATGTCGGCGTTCTCGCTGGCGTGGTAATTACCGCCCATTAGCTGTCTCACTGCTGCAGGTCCTGATCAGAACGCTGTCGCGTGTAAATAAAAGATGTTTCAAATGTCAAATCCAGAGTAATGAGAGGAAATCTTGTGTTCTTTCAGCTAAACCTAAACAAACATGTGTATAATATTGGGTAAGATAAATGAGATCTCGGTTGTTTCTCATGAACAATAATAAACGCATTTCACATGTCAGCATCTTACAAAAACTCTTATCTCACATGTATCTCATCTAGAGTATTAAACGAGATATCAGTAATGTTTTTAAATGTGCTCGAATTAGAAATCTCAGTTTGTGCTCGTACATTTCTTATCAAATTTTCCATCTTATCTGAGCTCTGCTATCTACATTAATATTATAAATCTACACCTGTATGTCAACTTCTCTTTTTTCCATTAAGGACTTTTAGGAGAAACATCCCTTCTGAAAAGACTAGGTTGGCTGGTTTTAGCTGGTCTCCCAGCCTGTTTTAGTTGGTTAAGCTGGTGTAGCAGGCTGGTTTTTGTGCACTTTTTTGCTGGTCAAAGGAAGACCAGCTTGACAATCCTAGCCAGCTTTCCCAGTCTGGGATGACCATTTTATACAAGTCTAGACCAGCAAACCAATTTAGCCAAGCCTCTACCAAGCTTCCAGCCTGACCAGTTAAAAAGTGTCCAAAACCAGCCTGCTATACCAGCTTAAACCAGGCTGGCAGACCAGCTAAAACCAACCGGCTTCATCTAGTTTTAGCTGTTTTTTAATAGGGATCTGAGACAAAGCTGATACCTTATATGATTTTATTTCTTGGATTTGGATGTGTATGTGTCAGATTGTCGTTATTATGATGTGTGCTGTATCTTTGTGTTTTTTACAGACGGTTCTCCCTTCACCTGGTGGATTGGTCGCTCAGGTGAGGCTCATATGTATTGGGGCGGTGCTGTGCCAGGTAGTCAACAGTGCGCCTGTGGACTCCAGGATAACTGCGTGTATCCCGAACACTTCTGTAATTGTGACGCCGACAGCAAAGACTGGTACTGCCACCTCTTCACTTACTGTACTTTACTGTATATAACACTATCACTGCATTTTATTTCTGCATCTCATTAATCTTAATGGTGGCTTTCATTAGATTGTTATTGCTGTAATATCATGAGCTGGACTGTATATTCACAGTATATTTAACTTCATCTTGCTGGTAAACATAATATTCAGCAGCACTGTGAATATTTCAGTGGTTTCAGTGCAGTTTTGGCATACAGTATGTTATTTGGCTGTTTGCTTGCTGAATGCTGCATCATCACAATTTCTCATTGACTCACGAGTGTAAGCGTGTTAACAGATGTTTTCAGTTGCGCCTTTGATCTAAAGTTTAGTAGCAAATGTGTAGTTAGATTTGGAAAGTTTGATTCATTTTTGTGAATCATTTCAAACTGTTTCAGTGAACTGATTCGACAATTGAATCTGATTTGTCTAATTTAAATTTAATTTGATTTCTTTGTGTCAGAATGTTTATGGAACTTTGCACTATATTTGACTATAAGCACTAAATATTTAGCGTTTTTTTGTTCCTCAAATTGCTACAATTGTCTGTGAAAATAAATATAACTTTATTAAAAATTGTTAAAAGGGAGATAATATAATATATTATATTGGGATATAATCACATTGTAGAAGTTTTTTGCTTCAGATTTTTAAGTGCAGTCAAATAGGCTTCATGCAATTTCAACTTTTTTATAAGTAAAATAACACTGAAAACGGGTCAACATTTTTAATAGTAAGTTGAAATGACTTGGATTGGATTGTACTTTTTTTAAAGTCCATTCAGACCTGTTAATTTTTAACATTTTCCACTGATATCCACTCAATTTTAGGGTGAATATAAATGACCCCTCCAGGCAAACTGAGTCGCAATGAGCTAATTTTCAAAAATGAGTTATTGTTATTTTCACATACTCTAGTAAAAAACCTTCAAAATGAATAAATCTCACGAAAAAACGTCAGAAATGTAGAAAAATCTAATTTAACTCAGTAAGCGCAAATAAAATCGTTTTTGTGTCTTATTGCTCTTAACTCTTTCTCTGCCATTAAAAAAATTATCTCACCAATTAAGAGAAAACACTTCCCTGCCAGTTATGAGTTTTTACAGCAATCCATATTTCTGTTATTATCCACTAGGTGTCACTCTTACACAACTTATAAAACACTGAATCATCCACTAATCCAAAACAAGTAAAAACTGTGTATGTTTAGATCATCGCTCTGAATCTGATCTCTAACAAAAATCCTTTACAATAATGCAATTATCTCAGCTTTTTGCTCAAAATTTTGTATTTTTGAAGAAACCTACCCATATTTATGGCGATAATAAAAAGTATAGAATATAGGATTTAGTTTGAAAGCAGAGGGTCTGTTCTTTCATTTGATATATTGTTTGTTTACATGTTTAAGGAAGGACATTTTCTGAAAGCCATTAAACTTTTGTGAAAAATGCTGGCGATGGAAAGCAACTTTTTTTTAAATGCTGGCGGGGAAAGAGTTAATAACTCTTTTAAAATCAAACAAATCCTGTAAATTATTTTCTAATTTCTGCATTTTCTCATGTCCAAAACATCAGATGCACATGTGCGCATCGCACACATAAAGATCATTTTAGATAATAAATTACTATTTGGAGCGTTGGGATCGCTAAATAAGTACTTATTTTTATGAAAACCTTAAATTTTATCAACATTTTTCACTTCCTTTCCATGCACATTCTGACTCATTTATACAGCACGGGTCACATAACATATTAAACTGGACTTTGTTTTGAAGGTCTAATGATTCAGGTGTTCTGGCACATAAAGATCATCTGCCCGTTTTGGCTTTGGCTGTGGGTGATGTCAGCAGACCTGATTCTGAAGCGGCGTATAAAGTCGGACCCCTGCAGTGCTCCGGTGACAATAAGTACTAACACAGATTTACCATCGGCCTCTTAAAATCAGTCACTTTAAACTGAACGTTACTATAGTACTTACCCTGTCAACCTGTCAAACCCAAAGCCAATATTTCAATGTTCTGTCGTTGCTATTGTGTTGAACGTAAGCAATGACATAACTTTAATTTAAATCTGTCAAATCCGTAAATGTTTTTCCAGATAACTTCTGGAACGCCGCATACTTCAACAAAGAGACGTCGTACCTGCACTTTCCCACGTTTCACGGCGAGCTGAGCGCAGATATCTCCTTTCTATTTAAAACCGGCTCTTCTTCTGGGGTTTTCCTGGAGAATTTGGGAATTAAGGACTTCATCCGGATTGAATTGAACTGTGAGTTTGTCTTAAACTTTGAGTTTCTCTCTGGATGATGATTATCACATCAAGAACACCCCCCCCCCCCCAAAAAAAAACACAAAATTAGGCTGCGTATGAAACTGCCTACTTTTATAATATATAGTAGGCAAAAAGCAGTAGACAAGGCAAGCAGTATGTCTGAATTCATAGTATTACAAAAACATTCGCCGAAAAGTACCCAGATGACCTACTACTTCCAACAAGATCCCAAAGTGTTCATTCGCACTCCTACATTTATTAGGGTTCCCACAGGTCCTTAAATCCTTGAAAGTTTGGTGGGAAAAAATTCAAGGCCCTGGGAAGTTTGTGTTTAAACTTAAAGTTAAAATTTAAACTGTTCACTTTAAATGCTTATATCTTCTGTATGTAAATGTTGATTCATACCAAAATGCTTTTTTGCATAGTTGTGTTTGACACATGAAAACGTCTCGGGTTACGTATGTAACTGTTGTTCCCTGAGAAGGGAACGAGACGCTGCGTCTCCCTTGCCATACTTCCTGCGTCCCTGTAACGCCATCTTTGGCCATATTTCAGATAGCGATTAACTTCCTGGCTCCCGCGTCACCCTGTCTTTGATGTTAAGCCTCACCATTGGTTGAATTTGATATACACGTTGAAACGCACTTACCCCAGGAGGTGTCCCCAAAGTGTCACTGCAGTGACGCAGCGCAAGTTTCCTCGAAAGGAAACTGTAACAATGTATCTTTAAAGGTAACACAATGTAACCTTGAAATGTGTCCCCACATTTAGTCCTTGAATTTGAGGGTATTGGACCTGGAAAGTCCTGGAAATGTCCTTGAATTTGAAGTTAACTAAAGTGTGGGAACCCTGATCTATGTTTGAGGTTTACAGTTTGAGTCCATGTATTTCCTATACATCAAATCCAATTAAACTACATTAACAGCTCAAAAGTAATAAGGATTTTTTCCCCCGATAAAATCTGTGATTTTCATGAGAATTAAGCACATGAAAAAAATATTGTTTACAGGCCATTGTAATATTTCTCATGTTCTTTTTTAATTTATTTATAACACTTTAAGCATAAAAATAATGAATGCATTAATTTAAATATATTTTTCCTGAGGATTAAAATGTGCTTGAATGTCAGTCACTGTTCATAAATCTTTCAAATATGGGAATTTGACCAGGAGGCGTTCCTAGAAAAAATGTTGAATTCAAATCACACCCGAGAATCAAGATTTGATTATCTGCGATAGAGTCGAGCAAAATACATTCCCAAACACTGTGCGTGTGTGCGTGCGCGCGCGTGTGTGTGTTTGTCAACATTCCTGCATATTTGTTTATTTGCCGAAGGGAAAAATATAGCAGAGAAGCTGTCAGCTGAATATATAGACATCACCAAATGGTTTTCTCCAGGGAAATTACAGCAGAGTAGATGTTGAACCAATATGTAGAGACGCCTGTTTTCCCTTTACTAAAGCAAGCATCGCTTCTGCTGGTGTACAAAATTATATATCCTGACCCTATTCATTGTTCACACAGTTATAAGAAATGAAAGATCATTTGGTTTTTACTTTTATAAGTGATCAGACACAACTGTCGATCCTACAGACTAACACTGAAGTACAGACTTGATCTTTACAGTATCTAGAGACATTGTGGGTCAGATATATTGAATATAACAAGATTGAGCACTCCTATTACTATTAACTATGAATATGAGAGGGTGCAACGCTCAATATGGCTGCTTTGGTGACCGAAGTCCCGCCTTTCAGTTAAAATAACCAATCAATAATCGATAAAGACTGATGATTTTTTTGGGGCGGTGCTTTGTACAAAGTCACATGAGGAGCTTGCCAACCTGTGAGCATGCCCAAGAGACCTTGAATAAATCTATTTTAAGCGCAAATTGAGCTTTAAAAAAACAACAGATGTTATAATACAGATGTCATGTTTAATTGTTGATCATAAATATATAGTTTAATTGTGATTTTAGCACTGAATTCTGTCTTTCCCCATGCAGTACGACTTTAGTCTTGCATGAATGAAATAACTGCCGGAGGCATTGCAAACATGACCGCCTAGTGGTGCGTCTACCCTAAAGGGACTTTCAGGATTTTTCTGCTTAGGCCTGTAGGCATCTCTAGCATCTTGCAACACCTTAGCAACCACCAGAACTGGGATACATGACAGTCAAATGACCTTGGCAACCACTAGCAAACCTCTCTGAACAGCATTGCATCACAGCAAATGTAAAAATCTCATGCAACTGTCACTATCCGGGTACGATCGATCTCATAGATGTATCGCAGCGCACCCGACCGCTATAAAATTCACATCCTGTGGGTGTTTGTCTGGATTTTGATTGTAGCCCTCGTTCTCGTGGTCTGTGTCTATCAGGATGTGTTTAACTGCATGAGAGAGCGGTTAAGTTCATCTCCTCTAATGATCTCACGTGATGGATGAGAGTGGAGTATTTGAGGCCTTACAGCACCCGGGTGCTTGTTCCTCTATAATGACAAATCCTCTGGCTGGAGGAGCTCAATTAACCTCTCATTACGTTCGTAGTGAGCCGGGCACATTCACGTATGGTGATCTCAGAGGACGATTTATTCACGGCAGCTTCTGGAGAACACAATTCCTTTCAGTCCGAACCTCTCTGACTTTCTGTGTTTTCTTCTTTCAGTGTTGAAGACGCTTGAATCTTGATGCTGTAACTTGCCAAAGTAGTTAAACTGCAGTTGAGCTTTTCTTTAAAAAAAACTTTCAGAAGTAGCTCCGCGATGGGAAAAGTTGCTCATTACTGGTAAAGTTTTTAATTTGGAGCAGCACTTAAATTTAAAATAAAGTTTTGTTGAATGAACAGAAGGTCTTGTGAATAAGTGAAGAGAGAAGATGCTGTTGAGTTTCCTGGAGCTTAATTAGTAAAGTATGGTGGGTGCAACACCAATGAAATCGGTGTTGTCGGTCTTGATAGTCTCGGTCTTGTCTCGGTCTTGATGGTCTCGATCTTGTCTCAGTCTTAATGGTCTCTGTCTTGTCTCAGTCTTGATGGTCTCTGTCTTTTCTCAGGCTTGATGGTCTCAGTCTTTATGGTCTTGGTCTTGTCTCTGTCTTCTCTTGATAGTCTGGATCTTGTCTCAGTCTTGATGGCCTGGTTGTCTCTCAATCTTGATGGTCTCGGTCTTGTCTCAGTCTTGATGGTCTCAATCTTGTCTCAGTCTTAATGGTCTCGGTCTTGTCTTAGTCTTGATGGTCTCTGTCTTTTCTCCGTCTTGATGGTCTCAGTCTTGTCACAGTCTTTATGGTCTCGTCTTGTCTCAGTCTTGATAGTCTCGGTCTTGTCTCAGTCTTGATGGTTTTGTCTCAGTCTTGATTGTCTCGGTCTTGTCTCAGTCTTGATGGTCTCGATCTTGTCTCAGTCTTGATGGTCTCGATCTTGTCTTATTCTTGATGGTCTCGGTCTTGTCTTAGTCTTGATGGTCTCTGTCTTTTCTTTGTCTTGATGGTCTCAGTCTTGTCACAGTCTTTATGGTCTCGTCTTGTCTCAGTCTTGATAGTCTCTGTCTTGTCTCAGTCTTGATGGTTTTGTCTCAGTCTTGATAGTCTCGGTCTTTTCTCAGTCTTAATGGTCTCTATCTTGTCTCAGTCTTGATGGTCTCTGTCTTTTCTTAGTCTTGATGGTCTCGGTCTTGTGTCAGTCTTGATGGTCTCAGTCTTGTCGCAGTCTTAATGGTCTCGTCTTGTCTCAATCTTGATGGTCTCGGTCTTGTCTCAGTCTTGATGGTCTTGGTCTTGTCTCTGTCTTCTCTTGATAGTCTGGATCTTCTCTCAGTCTTGATGGCCTGGTTGTCTCTCAGTCTTGATGGTCTCGGTCTTTTCTTAGTCTTGATGGTTTCGGTTTTGTCTCATCCTTGATGGTCTCTGTCTTTTCTCAGTCTTGATGGTCTCGGTCTTGTCGCAGTCTTTATGGTCTTGCTCTTGTCGCAGTCTTTATGGTCTCGGTCTTGTCTCAGTCTTGATGGTCTTGGTCTTGTCTCAGTCTTGATGGTCTCTGTCTTGTCTCAGTCTTGATGGTCTCTGTCTTGTCTCTGTCTTGATGGTCTCTGTCTTGTCTCTGTCTTTATGGTCTCAGTCTTGTCTCAATCTTGATGGTCTCAGTCTTGTCTCAGTCTTGATGGTCTCTGTCTTGTCTCAGTCTTTATGGTCTCTGTCTTGTCTCAGTCTTGATGGTTTCGGTCTTGTCTCAATCTTGATGGTCTTGTCACAGTCTTTATGGTCTCGGTCTTGTCTCAGTCTTGATGTTCTCTGTCTTTTCTTAGTATTGATGGTCTTGTCACAGTCGTTATGGTCTCGGCCTTATCTCAGTCTTTATGGTCTCGGTCTTGTCTCAGTCTTTATGGTCTCGGTCTTGTCTCAGTCTTGATGTTCTCTGTCTTTTCTTAGTATTGATGGTCTTGTCACAGTCGTTATGGTCTCGGCCTTATCTCAGTCTTTATGGTCTCGGTCTTGTCTCAGTCTTTATGGTCTTGGTCTTCTCTCAGTCTTGATGGTCTTGGTCTTGTCTCAGTCTTGATGGTCTCTGTCTTTTCTCAGTCTCTGTCTTGTCTTGATGGTCTCAGTCTTGTCTCTGTCTTGATGGTCTCTGTCTTGTCTCAGTCTCTGTCTTGATGGTCTCGGTCTTGATTAGTTTGTTTAAACGTTTTTAAACAAAATTTTAATCTGCTCCTTAGGATTTGTATTTGGTGGGACCAAAATTTTTATGCATATAATTCACCACTGCAATAACATATTTTTATTACAACTTTTTAGGTTTATGATAAGTGGAGTTTTCAGATGGTCTGGTTTCACTCTGCCTTTGTCTCAGTCTCAATGCCTCAAAGTCTTGGTTTTGACTAAATCTGGTCTCAATCTTGTTTTGGTCTTGGTTTAGGTGGTCTTTTCTACAACACTAGCAGAAGATTCTTTGGATTAAAGTATCTACTAAATGCATAAATGTTCTAGAAGCATCATTCAAATATAATAAACATAGTACAATATAATATAATACAAATATAATAGTCCATATAATTTATTAACCCGCAGCCTGTTTAAGTCATATAAGATATTTTTATGATGCCTTATCATTTTTGGAGTCTGACCTCATGTGTCCACCTCTACTTTCAGAAAGAAAGTCAAACAGAAATGGAGCACATTACGATTCGTGTGTGCTGTCCCTGATATTTGATGTAAGTTGTGCACAAACAGCTCAGCTGTTAAAATGTCATCAGATACGGTCGTGTCTGCGTTTCTAAAAACAACTTGCCTCGAATTTTTGTGTGTGGCATATTTCTCACGCAGCGGTGGTCTGGCCGTGTGTTTTGTCGTTGCTCGCTCTGAGTGTCAGCTATGGCACGTTAGATGTGCCGCGAGCACAGAATAATAATAAGGTCATAACACAGCATCAGCGTTTCACGCGGACCGCTTTTGTCATCTGAAGTGAGCTTTATAACAGGAGCTGCTTCATTTAAATGTCATATAATCCTACAGATGGGACGGCACACAGAGTTTGGGTTAAAGCCTCAACACATGTTAACAATAAAGAGAAAACTTGCATGTTGAGTAAATTTCATTTGCAAGTGTTGCTTTCACTGCAGAAGTCTCTTCAAGTGTGGGGATGTAGTTGTTGTGTATGGCAGGTTATCTTGTGGTTGCTAGGGTATTGCTAGGTGGTTGCTAGGTTTCAGCCCTTAAGTAATTTGATATCGATTTACTTTTCATTTAATCATTTGATCAATTTGATCTTTATTTGCTACAGGTTGATATTTTTAAATATAGTGCCGTTTATTAGTGGTGTGCTTTCCTGTCATAGCAGCTAAAAATACCTGGCAGATGTTTTTTTTTTCCAATAAACACAATGCCATGTAAGGATGTGTCAAAACTTGAGAAATTTTTACAACGACACAACATGTTGTTTTGTTTCAGTTTCAGATATCAGCTGGCATGACAGATTTTTATATTGTTTTTTATATCGCCGTATCATTTCATTTCCACAGTTGCACCTTATTAATTGTAATATCATTATGAGGTACGTCAATCAAGCGTTTGTTTCTCTCAACAGCACCCAATGAAGTTGTCTTCTCTTTCGATGTTGGGAACGGTCCTCTGGAGGTGAAGGTGGAGACCCCGGTGGCTCTGAACGATGAGCGTTGGCATCACGTGAGAGCCGAGCGAAACGTGAAAGAAGCCTCGCTGTATGTGGACCATCACCCTGGATCGGTTCAGAAAGCTCCTGTGGATGGACACATTCATTTACAACTCAACAGCCAGTTATTTGTCGGTAGGTTTATCTGATGGTCTCTATAAATCATGACATAGCACTCCGTCTAAATCAGATGATTGTGATAAAATTAACAAGATTCATTCATGCTTACTGCATCTGTTTCTGATCCTTTAGCCACACTTTTGTAGTAGATTTTTACTATTTAAATCTTAATAATAATAATAATAATAATAATAGTAACAGGATTAAAGATAATCTAGATGTACTGTAAAATTAAAACCTGGATCACAATGACTGTTTTAAGGTTTAAAGTTTGGTGCAACATAATTATTAAATAATAAAATGTAAGACTAATCCTTGTTGGTGCAACCCACCCTTTGAGTTTCAGGTTCCTTATGCAAAATCTTCTCTTTCTCATCTTTGGTGTGAAATAGGTTTTCTGATGATTTAACATAAGAACAGGTGGAGGTTTCATGAGTTTTACTCACACAGCATCTTGATGAGAAATGTAAGCTTTTGAAACTTGGGGAAAATTGGTTTTTGTAAGTCTAACAGATCAACTGGCAATTTAAAAGATGCTGTGTTGGTAAAATTTAGTGTAAAATGAGGTGAAGTTTTCCAGTAAGTGTTTTGAAAGTATAGTGTCATTATACTTCAATCTTTATAGCTTCATTCTGGCAACGTTTAACTGCAATTGGTTTGTGTGGATGCTTATATAAGCTCATGTAGGTATGAAGAGCACAATCTGACTTATAGACTGAATAAAGTCTTACGGTAGATTTACTCTACTGTGATTTACTGTGAGGATGTGTTTTTATTATTACACACATTTTCCATAGATGCAAATGTTGTTGCTCTTTTAGCACTCAGGAGAGCACTATACATTAAAATTAGATATTAAATGTGTTCAGTTTGTCACACCAAAGAAAATGTGATATTAACCATATATCACATTATCAAAATGGTAATGATAAATGAAATAAGTTATTAAAACATCTGGGAAAACAGGCAGGAATTGCTGGGGGCATGTCTGCGTGGAAAGCTGCCGTCTCTGTTAACTTCCAAATACTGCTAAAGCCTGAATGGATGCTCGTGATTGTGTTAGGGGCGGGGCCATGCTCGGTGCTTCAGTGCATCATCAAGTCACCGTTTTAGCTCTGCCCAAATAATCCTGAACTTAAAAATGTTGAAAATTTTTTAACGATGTAACGCCATAATTCAGTAGTACATAGTTCACAGCAATTCATTTATAACATTTATGTGTTTAGAAACAATTCTCTGAAATGACTTTACACAGACTTATTTACTTTGTTTCAGGTGTGTCCAGAAATAACTTGAGACAAAATGTAAATACTATAATATGATGTTTGACAAACTTTGTCTTGGCAAATCTAAGCACAATATATACATCTTTAAGACCTCTCTGAAGCTTTACAAGACCTATGAGCTTTTCACAGAAGAAGCAAGAGACTTACCAAAGTTTAAGACACTACCAAAGTTTAAGTTCACAGTACTCAAATAATTGTGTTTTAAAAACTTAATGGGTTTTCTCAAATCAGGTTTTACATTGCTGTAAAAAAATATGCAGCATTTTTATCAAATCAACATAGATGTTACTTTAACTTGATAAAGTTATGTAAACTTATCACAAGCCAAAACTTAAAATAGTATGTTGAATTGACTTGCAAAAACATTTTTTAACTTCATGCTGCATAATTTTACAGTGCATGATCTTAAAGCTTAAAGAAATAACTTTTGTAGACAAAAATTTTGGTGCCAAATTTCTTCAATTAGAAAACTACAATTTTATTTACATAAAAACTATTTTTAAATGGATAACTTGGACTGAATAGATGTAAACTCCTTCAGTTTTTTTTAAATTCATGTAATTTATGTTACCTCAAGAACCTGCTTAATAAATATTTTACATTTTTAGACAAAGTGTCACTACACTGAAGATTATCACAGCTATTTGACAACACAATTTCTATTACATTTGTGTTATGCCATAGTTTTGATGAGTTTGCTCTGTAATGTGGAAAAAGATATAAATGGAAAATCAGTAAGTGCTTCCAAACTTTTGATTGGTAGTTTAATTCTCTGTTTGCACTCCATTTGATTAAATCGCTGCTAGTTTTAACACAATTAAGAAATGAAATGAAGATGTTAATGTTGCTGTGATTTCTAATGTCTTCATTTCAATACTTAAGCCTCTCTTTCTTCTCTTTTAAATCTCAATGCTGCATAAGAGAAACAATTGAGATATTAAAAAATATTGCCGTGTCTTGTCTTTCTTTCTTACAGGGTGGTCTCACATTTTGCCTTTTATTTCGACAGCTCGACTTTGACAGGCTCTTGTTAATACTTTGTTTTTACAACATCTTCAACTTCATTAAAAGTTATGATTCTTCAGCACATCTGGCACAGCAATGTATTCGCAAAAACGAATTAGCGCGAAACGGCTGAACACTTACATATGCAGAGCGCATTATTTCTGTATTTATAGGCTGTCGTGCTCAGTATGAGGATGCAAAGAATAATATTCCTCCTAAAGCAATTACCATAGAAAGGACAAAAGCGCCGTAAAAGACCGACAGCGTGACGTGATTGAAGATTCAACACATCAGAGGAAAAGAAGTCGTTTATTTTGAATGGGCGGCTCGAGTTCAGAGAACAAAATCCGCACCCGGCACGACTCGCAACCCAAACCAGAAGGTTACGCTGTCTGTGTTGAGATGCCAGAGACAGGCGATGATAAAAGCCTCTTTCTCCCCCTCGCATCTTTACCCTGCAACTTCCGCTGTCATCGTCTTGTCGTTTAAATGGCTTTTGTGCTTTCTCATAGTCTTGACAGATGTATGTTTTCAATAAACGGAGAATGATGCTCCGTTCCTTTATTGCAGACTTCACAAAGACAAAATAAACCCATCGAGTGTTGAAAACATATAATGGAAAGTTGTGTCGGTTCTGTGTTTCTTCAGGGGGAACGGCGTCCCGTCAGAAAGGTTTCCTGGGATGTATCCGCTCGCTGAAGCTGAACGGGAAGACTTTAGATCTGGAGAACAGGGCAAAGATCACACCCGGTGTGACGCCCGGCTGTCCGGGTCACTGCAGCAGCTACGGTGACCTGTGCCAAAATAAAGGGTCCTGTGTGGAGAGAAATGATGGATTTACCTGCGACTGTAAACTCTCAGCGTTTACAGGAATCTTCTGTCATAAAGGTACATAAAGGTGAAGCCATAGAAATAAACATGAAGACAGACATTTACTAAGAAAGTAGGGCTGTCAAAAGATTAATCGCGATTAATCGCATTCAAAATAAAAGTTTGTTTTTACATAATATACTGTATGTCTGTGCATATTTGTGTACGTAGACATTTAATTTAATATGAAATCAGTACTGAGTTGACCAAACTTTTGATTTCATATTTTGTCAGCCTTATAAGAAAGTAATCGCGATTAATCGCATACAAAATAAAAGTTTGTGTTTACATAATATGTGTGTGCGTAGATATTTAATTCAATATGAAATCAGTACTGTGTTGACCAAACTTTTCTAACCAAAACTTTATTTAATCTTTTGACAGCCTTATAAGAAAGTAATAGCGATTAATTGCATACAAAATAAAAGTTTGTGTTTACATAATATAATTTTGTGTGAATTGAAGACATTTACTAAGGAAGTAGGGCTGTCAAAAGATTAATCGCGATTAATCGCATTAAAAAATAAGTTTGTTTTTGCATAATATACGTGTGTGCATATGTGTGTGGGTGGACACTAAATTCAATATGAAATCAGTACTGTGTTGACCAAACTTTTCTAACCAAAACTATTAATTTAACCTTTTGACAGAAAGTAATCGCGATTAATCGCATACAAAATAAAAGATTGTATTTAAATTATATAATTTTGTGTGAATTGAAGTGTAATTATTTTTTTTATATAAATATCGCTGTATGTATGTATGTATTTAAGAAACATTTACATGTGTGTATATAAAGAGTTTGGTTCCAAAACAAGATAACTATCATGTTTTTACTGTGTTTTATTGTGTATTTTTTTGTTATGAAGGCTTAAATCAAAACAAACCAACTGCAGTTTAATTGATATCACAACCAATGCACAACAAAAAAACACGATTTTTGACAAATTTTATAAACACCGTTAACTCGTTTTGGAAACAAACTCTTCATATATTTATTTAGATTTTAATATTTTTATATTAAATATAAATGTAAAAAATACATAAATAAAAACATTAAAATTATACATGTGTGTATTTATATATACATAATAATTACACATACAAATATATTATGCAAACATAAACTTTTATTTTGTATGCGATTAATCTTTTGACAGCACAGAAAAAAGTAAATAAAGTTTTGGTTAGAAGTTTGGTCAACTCTGTACTGCTTTCATATTGAATTTAATGTCTACCCAGCAAGCAATTTTGCATTTGCAAGGCATCTAATAGCCATCCAAACACACCGCAGACGTCTAGGCTAAAACATTTACCGTACTGATAATTTAATAGACATCTAACCATAGCCCAAAAATAAATGAAAGCAAACAGCTTGTAATCCCTCTTGTCTTTGCTTACATTATAAAATATCAGACATCTCACAAGATATTTTGTAACCAATTCAAGGTTAAATTGGGCTAGAACTGGGTCACTCATAGTCGAACAATATCTGGTCATCGGTGAAATTATGCTTGCTGGGTATTTTGCAGGAAAAGATTTCTATAGATCAGTGGTCTCCAACATGCCCGCACAGAGTCTGTGAGTTGCCCACCAAAGCACATTAATAGCCTCAATTTTAATATTTGTTACATATTTGTTTAACTTTTTAAAGAATGATAAAACATGTCAACAAGTAAAATGAAAGTTTGAGTAGAAAAAGTTTTTATTTTATCCATTGTAGCCCTTGCTCACAAAATGGTTGGAGACCCCTGCTATAGATGTATGGGTAATTTAAGTAAAATATTGTACGCACAATGATTGTAAGTCCTTTATGTTGGTTATGTTGATGCGTAATCCTAAAATCAATGCTTTGTCTGCTTTGACTTTCAGAGGTTTCTGCCTTCTTCAAACCCGGCTCATCGGTCACATACACGTTTAAAGACCCATACGAGTTAAGCAGGAACGTCAGCGTGCAGTCGTCCTCCATCTACTCTGATTTAACATTGAGAGGGGAGAATATTTCTCTAAGCTTCAGAAGCAGCCAGACTCCAGCGCTCCTGCTTTATGTCAGCTCGTACTACAGAGAATATCTGGCCGTCGTGCTGAACAGAAACGGTCTGAAGCTCTCTAATCTTCTCTGCTTTCATTCACTGCACCCTAAGCACCTTCATTTGGATTAGTGTGAATCTCTGAAGACGCAGGACGCTGCTGTAGTAAATTGCTTTGGATGTTGTCTGAACGAAAGAGGAACTTCATAAAGAGTAGAGTGTTGTATGCCAGCGGGGGAATATATTCCCTTATGATATCTCAAAGCGCTCACGGCTGCGTGTAAACACGTGTCTGTCATCTTGTGTGCCAGAAAAGCTGTTTTAAGTCTTCTCTCCGCAATTATCTGCCGGAGATGTCCATGCTTTCTATGAAGCATTAAAAAAACAGATAGGTCACCTAAAATTGAAAACTGTTATTGGATCCTCGTGTGATTTCACACGTTCTGTTCTGTAAAACACAGATGGGGATGTTTTTGATCCTGATGCTTATTTAAAATAAAAAGGTACAAAAGCTGTCACTGGGATGGTAATCATAAGGTCCTAATATGCAGTACTGGGGGTCCCCTAGCTAAGCCCCCCGTCATTATAGGGTTGCCATGATTTCACAATTCACAAAGTAAGATGTGATCTTATCATTTTTTGTTGAATCAACGTATAAATCAAAGAAACCCCAAATTACTTTTAACTACAAAGCTGTCACTGGGGCAGTACCCTTTAAAAAAGGTCCTAATACGTACCATTTAGGTACAAATATGTATCTTTGAAGTACTAATATGCACTCTTTGAGTACTGTCCCAGTGACAACTTTTGTACTTTTATTTCTGAGAGTGTAACCATTTTTACATAATAGTTTGAGATTTTTTAAAAAGCCCCTAACCCTAAAGATTACTAAAGATAATAACTAAAGATTCTTACCGTCAACAGGTGAAAACTTGAGAGTTTACATTTATGTCAGACAGAAATCTTTTGGATTAGTTTACTGCGAAATTTGGGTAAATAATGGACAGTATCGCTTTGTGGCAGCGCAGAATGAGAATTTCAAATTCATGTAATATTTTAATTTGAATAAAAACCAGGGGACCCTCCTAAATTTATATTTTTGTGCTTTTATTTTTCTGCTTTTACCACCCAAGCCCCCCTTCAATTCGAACCATGCTAATATGTACCATTTAGGTACAGATGTTGGGGTGTGACGAGACACTTAATCCACGAGACGAGACACGAGATTGGGTTCACGAGAACGAGACGAGACGATACTTTTACAATTTTTAAGAAATCCTCAATGATAAAATAAACGAATAAGAAACTGAAATCACAAATGTAGCCTGCAGGGGGCGATAGTGGACTCGTCTCGCGGACGCTATCTTCACTTTCACTTTAGACCGAGAAACGTTTTTATGATGTAAATGCAGTTTACAAATGCGACCTCCGAAGGATGCAGTCTTTTATTTGAGAAACGGACAGCATTTCACTTCCACGAGAAATCTCGTGACTTAATTAATCTCACAAGACACACAAGATCTCGTCACACCCCTAACAGATGTGTAGATATTGGTACCAATTTGTACCTTTGAGGTACTAATGTGCACTTTCGTAGGTACAAAGGTGTACTTTTTGAAAGGCTTCTGCACCGATGACAGCTTTTGTACCTTTTTTTCTGATAGTGAAGATGAAAGAGGCTTTTGTTAAAAAAAATACTTGGACATCCAAAATATGTCTGGTTTATTACAGAACACTGAGATAACACTGAGATTGGCAGTGTTTGATATTAATACCTACTGGTCCAATTAGGCAGAAGTTGGAGAACTGCCTGTAGATTTGTGTTGATTCTCAGTTTGACAGATGAACTCTCATGTTCTGTTAGATGTGAACCGAGAGAGAGAGAGAGAAGCCTTTTCATTACTTATGAGGCAGTCGTAGCCTAGTGGTTAGTGAGTTGGACTTGTAACCCGAGAGTTGACGTTTGAGCCTCATGGCCAGCAAGCTGTGACTGTGTTGATCAAGGCACCTTAACCCTAATTGCTCCCCAGAATAGCTTCCCACTGCTCCGGGTGTGTGTATGTGTTCACGACGCACTGTGATGGGTTAAATCAGTGGCCACCAACCCTTTTCATGGTGATCTACTTTCCTGCAGAGTTCACCCCAATCAAATTTGAACACAACTCAACCTGCTAATCAAGCTTTTCATGGCTTCCTAAATATTAAGAGTCAGGTGTGCTGAAGCATATACAAGAGGAACAGCGTTGTTGAAACTTAATTTGCAACCTGATCTCACGAATTTCCATGGCATAGTCATGGAATTTTGTGTCATTTTTCCGTGGCATTCTCACGGATCTCCACATTTTTCTGTGGCCCTGCTACGGATTGTCTTTTTCCGTGGCGTTCTCGCGGATTGGTTGGTCAACTGTTTTGTCCTATTTTCTTACCATTTTCACTTCGGTTTATGGTTAGATTTACATGAAATGACATCCCTACCCAAACCCAACTCTAACCCCAACGCCAGGCAACAATTGTTTAAAGTTTAGAAAATATAAAAGAATAAATCAGAAAAAATAGTATAAACCAATATTTAAAGTGACATACTAACGCAAACACCAAATCTAACCCTAAACCGAGGCGAAAATGGTTTGAAAATAGGAAAAAGCAGTTGAGTAACCAATCCGTGAGAATGGCACGGAAAAAGACAGTCCGTGGCAGGGCCACGGAAAAATGCGGAGATCCGTGGGAGTGCCGCGGAAAAATGAGCGCAAAGTTCTGTGACTATCCCACGGAACTTTGTGAGATCATGTTGTTAATTTGCCTATTTATTATAATTTAGTTACTGATATGTCAGTGATTGGTAATGTTTGCTAAGACTAGCATTAAAGGGATAATTCAGCCAAAAATGAAAATAACCCCATAATTCATTCACCATCAAGCCATCCTCAGCGTGTATGATCATCTTTTTTCAGACAAACACAATCAGAGTTATTTTAGAAAATCTTCTGGCTCTTTCAAGATTTATAATGGCAGTAAATGGTGCTTCTGATTTGAAGCCCCAAAATTCTCACACTTTAAAATTTTACAAACTAAAATAACTAGCTTCCACTAATGACCAACATGCGTTCTTGAGAGAGTGCATTTCCAGCAGATAATGTAGGATATTGAGTTTTTTGCCATTAATGAGACATGGTGGCAAAAATCTTAATATTCTCTCATTTAATATCAAAATCCTCCCAAATGTTTTTTTTAGATTTCTCTTTCCAGACTGGCGTTTTGTTTTGCTGTCTGTGCTTCAACGTTTGTCAGTACACCACTACGTCTCGTACGCTACGCTGAAAGCACTCTCTCTCTCGTGAACGTGCATCTGTGAACTTCTGTAAAGCCTGGATGGACTTTTTTGGGTTTCAAGTCGGAGGCGCCATTTACTGCCATTATAAATCAGCCAGGACATTTTCTAATATAGTTTGTCTGGTTAAAGATGGTCAAATTCGTTGACGATGGCTTGAGCGTCAATAAATCATGGGGTGTGTTTGAAATTTGTGTTTGTTATGGCATCTGTGTTTGTCCTAGGGGACAAAATCTGAATCCTCTTAAGAGAAAGCTTTGTAGTTTTTGCATCTTGTTGTTATTTTTCTTGATGGGACTGTTGAGAATTGGACTTTTCTCTGTTTTAAAGGACATCTGGATATCAGATACAAACTGCAGCAGGATAGAGACGCTGAGGTTTTCCGATCCGCTGCGAGAAATCTGGCCAATGGTCAACTTCACCGGGTTAGCGTCAGGAGATCCTCGGACACGCTGATCATTCAGGTAAACGATGCTTTGGTCAACATCAAAGTGTAAACTGTTACGAACGGCATTAAAGCAATATTATAGGTTGCTTTTGATAAAGATGATCTGTGAAATGTTGTTGCTGATTATCACTGATAATAATTCTGACCCTCAGTCTAACAGTTTCATTAGTAGTCTGATTTGCAAAGATAGCTTTACGTAGTGTGTACTTATTGTGCTTTTGTTGTCTCTTAAGGCAAAATGTTGAATGTCGCCTTATATGTACAAAGTTGCATTGATCATCTGCTAAACGAATGAATGTAAACATGTGCATTGTGTAATTGTACATCAACATGAATGATAGTTGTGCATAGACTCATGAATTTGATCTGAACTCATTTTCATTGTGCATAGTAAAGATCAGATCCTCTGTATGATTTTAGTCCCAACCCAGAAAGCAATAGCTGTCATTTTACCATTTAGGTTAACTTTAGACCCGATATAGTCTGGCTATAATAAACTTGATTTTGGTCACATCTCTTATTTGCCAAAATAACTTTAATTGAGAGTAAGCAAAATCAACAGTAGTCGCGCTTCCAATAAAGAGCACCAATTTCATTGCTTAAAACACGTTATTTTGTGTATTTGGTGTAATGCAATGTGTTCGCGTGGTTAATAACACATTATTTTCCACATACCGTACATTTTTGTAGCTCCAGATATCCTCAAACACTCTGATTTTGTACAAAACGCATGGTGTTCCTGATTGGCCAGGTAATCTGTATGTTGTGATTGGCCTGAATACTCGACGTCAGCTGGAAATGTGACGCTTATTACCATGTTTGAAAGATTCGCTCACAGTGCAATGCAAACAGGAGTTAACTTACAGACTGTGTGTCCAAGCGGGAAAAATTATGATAATGTCGGTCTTGTACATGTCAACAAGCCCATGAAGTAAACTGTTGACTACAATCTGTGTTTGTTGTAGTCCAAGAAAAAAGATTTACGTTGGAGACGATAACTCGCGTCATTGTATACTTTGGGGTTTGTACCTTTTCCATATCGTTAACATGTATTAGCACACTTAAACACCAAAGGAAATGTAAATCGTGAATCGGACCATAGGTGCTCTTTAAAGATTCACACAAAACATTAGTGTAAGCGTAAAAAAATTGCTAATTGACGTGTTTCCAATAATCAAAGTTGTGCAACTAAAACGTAATCTTGTTTTCTCACAATAAGTCATTTCAAAAACCACAAGAACCCGAAAGCATACAAGGCAGTTGAATCACTTTTGAAGTATTTTGTATATTATGTGTTTGTCAGTTCTTGAGACGTCGCTTGAAGTCGAACACACCTCTTCTGTCTTGTCCTCCAATCTAACATATACCGTGCCATATTTGATTGTAATGCATGTCAGGTGACCTGTAAAACTTTTCCATTGACGTTTTATGATATATTCCTTTTAGAAATTGCTTTGAAAACCACCATACTTGAGTATAAAAACATTTTTGGCAATATATGAGAGTTTATGCAAAATTGCAGTGTTTCCATTGGGTGCACTTTCAGTTCTCTATTTTTTTAGTTGTGTAATTTAAAGGGTGATGGAAACGCAGCTACAGTAGGGATAACAAGCTATTTGGTTTCATTTTTTTTTATGGCTAGACGTATTTTAAATTTTCACTGACAGCCCAAATTTGGCTGTGTTTTAGCCCAGATGTCTGGGCTGTGTTTGGATGTCTTTTAAACATAAAATTATTTGATGTGAGTCTATAATCTGCTGTGGTGCAGATTTAATATCATCACACTTTACAGATGCTCATTGAGATACTGTGTTTAGGCTTCCTGTGCTCCTCTTCCTGGAAGTTTAGGTGTGAGCAGTGATGTGTTTCCAATAACTTTCAAGTGCATTTTTAATTGAAAAGCTTGTGAGGGAAAATGTGCTGTTAATATAGAAAACATGATGGTTTTCTTGCGTTTATCTGCAGGTGGATCAGCATGCAAATGAAGTTTTCAATCTAACATCGGATACTGAATTCAATGCCGTCAAATCTGTTATCATGGGAAAAGTGCTTGGTAAGTCAAAGTGACATGAACAAGGGATTTATCATTGAGAGGTCACGGAAAACTGAATTATCATTTTTATAAGTTTGTGATTTCTGTGTAGTAAGGTCTTGTGTATAATACAGGAGATGTACGCATGCGGATGGACAAACTCTGAAGTGTGACATGATGAGATATTTTTATATTTCATTAAAGACGCTGATGTTTGTTGAGTCAGTCGAGCTCGCTGATATGAAGGAGCATGAATATAGAGGATGGTTTGGTCTATTTACTTCAGATAAGAATGATATTGACCTCTAGAGAAACATGGAGTGGGTCAGGTTGAATTTTTTATGTCTATAAATAAACCTGCAGTAAACTAAAATAAGATTCTGGTTAATGGTCTTAAAATAAGCAGTCAATTAATAAATAATAGAGTGGAAAAGTACAACATTTTATTACTATAAAAGAGTCTTATGAAAGCTATTTATAAAACCTTTATGATGCAACATATAAAAAACTAAGAGACCATTTATAGCAGTTGCGTAGCTATGGGTAGGCCTTGGCCCACCCACCTGTCAGCTAGGCCCACCCACCTGCCTATCCAGTAAAGCCTATTAGTTATCCTAATAGGTAAATTATGTTGCAATTATCACTATTGACCTATAAAACTCTTTTTTGCTATTATAATAAAGAATTATTTACAATAATTTTGTAAATAGTAGTGCAATAAATAGCGCATTTCGAACAGCCTCCTCGCCCCTCCTACACCCTACATCATAGAAATGAAAACCCGGATTAAGGCTGACACGTAAGGAATAATGAGAGCTGCGCTGCTTCATTGTCTTAGAATGAAGGTCACGAAGACCTTCGGTGAGAAGACTTTATTTCAGCTTGATGGTGCACCCTTTAACATCACCGTTGAAGATTCTGAACATGAGGTGTTGGTTCAGCAGCTAAAAAAAGACAAGTCTTTGCAGACAACATTTGCGCCCACTTTTGCGCCCATGAGCTTTCTGGTCTGAAAACGAGGTGTGCATTGTTGGTGCGTTGCTATTTTGAGGCAAATAAAATAGACTACGTCACTGACCAACTAAAACCTGCCAATGGAGAAATATTGCTTTTGTTATTTAATGAGCGCATATGCGCCTATAAACGGCCTATATATGCCACAGCATGGCCGACGCTCAAAAGCGGCTGTTACTGTACACTTCTTGCATTTGCCTTCTAATTTCCTCAGCGAGCGTCAGTGAGCCGCCAGCTATTCCTCTCAGCACTGTGACACTATATATATATATATATTTATGTATGCATGTGTATAGATACATAAATAAAAAACATTTGACTTAATTCATTCAGTGCATTTGTTTAGTGTTGTTGCAATTGGCTATGTGTGCAGTGGTGCCTTCATAATTGCCTTGTAAACACATTGGTCCAGCGATTGGTACGCGATTCATATTTTAAACACGAGGGATAGTTGATAGTTTTGCTTCAGCTCGCTTGAAATGCAATGCATATAACGTTACAAATATAAACAAATGCGAGAGTGTGTGCACGTGTGAGAGAAAGGTGCAGCTGATTATGACACACTGGATTTATAACACAAAATGAAATGACAGAAAGTGAATGTGGCACATCAATTGAATAACCTCAATTATCTTGTTTTTACAATCGAAATGTGCAAAAATCGAAACTGAGATTGAAAAGCAATTAATTGCACAGCCCAAATATATAGTGAAATCTTTTGTATATAGTGAAGCATTTGATCATTTTTAAACCCATAGGAGAGGTGTAAAGTTTACTGTGTCTCTCCTGTGTCTCGTAAATGCGGTTCTCCTTATGCGACAAATGAGATGTCTTCAGTCTCATTTAAATGCAGCAGAGCGGAGGCTGGCGAGAGCTGTAACATACGACAGATCTGCTGTAAGGTCTGGATAGTATTACAACATCGGTGAGACGGCAGACCTCTTTTCCAGCAAATTAATCACGGCCACAAATCGACTAAAACATGCACCGATCTCATGAATATATGAAGAAGTCCAACATGAGCTCCAAGCTATAAACCTAAAGCCACAGGACTGTTGTGTTTTCCCGTGGGTCCAGGGCTGAAGGAAAGCTTTGTTCATCAGACACGCTGTTTCGTAATTCACATCACATCTCAAAAGCGAGTTTGTGTGACATTGCGTTCAGTCACCAATAACAGTGAGACACAGATGAACTCGTGTGCTGTTCTGTGTGTTTGTGTGTTATGATGTTGGCCTATATTTACAGTTATATGCAGAGACAGCCGTTCAAGTTTATTTCACTGAAAAGTTTGCTGCTTGTTGAGAAGCACGTTGTTTTTCATTTCCTAAACAAATCTTTGTCTTTCTCTTGACAGAGTCTGATGAGTTGGATCCAGAGATGGCCCGTGTCAACTCTCTGGGTTTCACCGGATGTTTGTCTGTCGTTCAGTTTAACTCCATCTCTCCGCTGAAAGCGGCACTTCTGTATCCAGACAAGAGTCCGGTGACGGTCACAGGATCTCTGACTGAATCCAACTGTGGATCATCTCTAGCATCCAACCCTTACGCCGCAGAAACAACTCATACTCTATCAGGTAAAACTACCAACCCAATCTTGCTGTAAGGAGCCTGTAGCTCAACTGTGAGAGCATTGCATTAGCATATTAAAGGTTGCAGGTTCGATTCCCAAAGAGCATGCATACTTATAAAATCTATAGCTCTGTAAGGCAAATGTAAAGGAGTCCTATAGCAGCGGATCTAAACTACACCTCATGGACTGAGTTTAGAGTTTAAGGGGTGGTTCACATTTCGCATCTAAAAGCACACCGAAAATGCAACCGTCAGTTGGTTCTTGTCACATTATCTGAAAAGTTTTTAACTCGATGTGGTGCGGACGCGCCGAGTGTGTGTGTCATGACCACGTCGCTTCCATTATGAGCGTGCATACCGCCCGCCTACATTTAAAATAACGAACTTGACGCAAAATGTGAATCGCCCCTAACTCTTTCCCTGTTTTTTTTCAGCCAGTGCCAACATTTTATATGATTTCCACAAATGTTTATAATGCCTTCCAGAAAATGTTCTTCTTTTAACATATTTATTACACGGCCCTCTAAAATGCATGGTAACCCAGATGCTGCAAATCATTTGGACAGGTACAGTTTAATATTACACAAAATTAAATATAAATATGTTTTTAATAACATATATGCCCTTATATTTACAATATAAACCAAATAGTGTTTTTGTGATATTTGAATGTTTTGTTTTATCTTAAAACCGAAAATAAGATGGAAGGTCTGTATTCATTAACTAATTCCCTGCCAGCCTTTTTTTTAAATCGCCCGCCAGCATTTTTGCTGATTTTTACAAAATGCCTTCCAGGAAAATTTTCCTCTATAAATATATAAAAATACAAATATATCAAATTTAAGAACAGACCCTCTGCTTTCAAACAAACACAATGGGAAAAAACATTTCATCCTATCTTCATTTGTACTCTTTTAATAACCTCTTAAATATGGGTCGGTTTCTTCAAAAATACCAAATTTTGAACAAATTGCATTTTTGGGCTCTTATTATGCTGCGTTTACACCAACCGCGTATCAGGCGTCAAAATCGCGTCTAACGCACCTAGTTTGCCGCTTGAACAGTTTGAATGCTTTCACGCGTCTAGAGTAAAGTAGACGCGCGGAAAAAACAAGCATTTAATGCGCGTCAGAGGCGAAATCCGCTTCTTGTGGGAGGGGCAAGTGCTATGCGGTTGTCTGTTTGCAAGATGACTGATGTTGATTGTTCATTTATCTAGAGAGTTACTGGTTTGTATTTGGTAACCTTACTATAGGGGGAAAATAAACGGTGTGGGTTGCTAAACGTCATGTGACTCAAAAGTGAAATGTGTATTACAACTTACCAGGTTGTCCAATGTCCTCACTGACACTCTTCCAACAAAGATCCTTTTTATTCCTGTCTCTATAGAAATAAGGACTTGTGTCATACAGCTCCGGGTGACTGCTTACAGACAATATCAAGCATTCCTTCATGTTGAATGAGTGACTCCAGGCGAGGCTGCCACCACAGCAGCAAGCAGGCTCCTGATTGGTTAAATCGTCGCGAAATTCTTCAACTCGGGCGTTAGCCACAAATTCGCGTCAAACGCAAAATGCACAAAAAGCACCATTCACGTGTCCCGCACCAGATGACTAGGCGCGCGATTGAGGCGAAATTGCGTCTTCCGCGCCGCGCCAAACGCCTCATCCGCCGCTAGACCTCCAGACGCGCGCCAACGTTGAAAATTGAAATCACTCACGCTTCACGCCTCTACCGCGGATGGTGTAAACGCAGCATTAGAGATCAGACTTAGAGTGATGATCAAAACATACACAGAGTTTTTACTGTTTATGGATCAGTGGATGCTTCAGTGTTTTATAAGGCGGGTAAGAGCACCACCTTGTGGATAATAATGGAAACATGGATTGCCGTAAAAAAGCGTTTTCTCTTAATTGATGAGATAACTCATCAATAGCGAGGAAAGAGTTAATGCTATCATAAAGACACCAGAGATATTTCCTCTGATATCTGTCTCTGTGAATAATTAAATATTCTTTGGATGTGAAAGTGAGACTGCATGCTTGCAGTGTTTTTCTATAAAGTTTGGTTTGTTTCTGGCTTGAGAAGATGAATCTGTCTCTCTTTGAGCACTGATAACTTCAGAGGTTTTCAATCAGGAAGACAAATATTCTGTCTTATTCTGTTTTTCAAACTTTATTTCCTTTTCCTTTCAATTCTTAATTCTTCCCGAGAGTCGATTTTGACTTTAATGGTGGGCTCACTGTCGTAGTGTTAATGAAATAAAAGCAGATCTCTGTATGAATCTGTGAAATAGACCTTCATCCGCATCATTATTTCTAAAATGTGTAATATTCAATGAGCCACGACCTGTAAGAGATAAGCACTGATGTTCTGTCTGTCTCTATCTGTCTGTCTGTCTGTCTGTCTTTCTCTTCTTCTCTTGTAGATCATTTGGGTTCAGTAGATACTGGTGAGCCAATAGTCAATGCAGTCCACAGTGACTCGGCTCTGATCGGAGGTAAATAAATGTTTGTGGTGATGAAAATTGAATGCATGTTATTTTCACTCATTTATATTTACTTCCTTTCAAAGTTGTTTGCTTCGACTTAGCTATGTTTTTTTGGGGGAGGGGTCATTTGGTTTTAACCCTGGAGAACCAGGGGTCAAATTTGGCCAATGTTAATTAATGCTAAGAGAAGGGTTCTTGGGGTAAATGAGCCATTTCTTATATGCAAATACAAAAAGCATATTGATTTTAAAATGTATAAATAATAATGAAGTCATTTTCGGGGTGAACTAACCCTAAAATGGTTGATAACAATGTTCTTTGTGATCAACGTTATTTTACGTGTAGTTACTGTAACCGTATAAAGTGGGATAGCAGATGTTCAGTCTCTGTATGCTTTTAAAAGACGAAGCTCATCATCAAAGCTTTAACCCAAAATTAGCCTTTATAATGTTTGAGTAAAGCATTGACTTTGACTGAATGTGAAAACTTCTTCAAAGTTCTGATGAATCGAATGAAATGAACAAAGTTTGCTAAACTAATTAAATGTTTTAAGAAATTATTCACTGACTTACTGTGATGTGCCATTAAATTGAGCTTAGATATATTTTGGATTAATTAGACTTTTCTTTTAGCTTTAACTAATAATTAAATGTGTCATGCTCCATTGCTCACAAAGGAAGAAAACATTTTAACATTTATGTAGAACTTAGACACAGAACCCAAACTCATCCGATGGTGTAGCAGAAACCCATCAGAGCGAGTTTGATGACATTTTTGCCAGCTTTTCACCTTTATTGATTTACCGCATGTAATGCTGTAGACATAACTAATAGTTAGGTCCTGTTTACACCTGCTATTAAAATGCATTCTGGTACAAGAGAGACGCATATACAGCAGAAAATACATTACTTTTGCCAAAAATATGCTTTAAATATATGCTAAATACATTTTGTAGAAAGTAAAGCTTAATTAAACATATTTTTTGAATTTGAACCTATTATAGTTTTAACCTTCATATATTATCATATATTTCAAAATGTATTTCAGGGGCAACAAATACATTTCTAATTTTAAAACCCATTTTTCTTGGCCAAAATATATATGTTTTTATAAAATATATGAATTATGTATAAAATAAATAATTATAAGTAAATTTTTTGCAGTTGAGCTGTTCAAATTTAATTTTAACCTTTTCAAACTTGTTTCTAGGTTTAAAACATACAAAATTTTTCTTCCAATACGATGTTAATATACACAGAGCCCCAAAGGGGACATGGAGCAAAAATTAAAGTTGAGTTTTGCGTGCGCACGTGAAACTATCGCGTGCTCGCATGAAACTATCGCATGCTCACGTGAAACTTTCGTGTGTGCACGTGAAACTACCGCATGCTCACGTGAAACTTTTGCGTGCGCATGTGAAACTATCGCATTTAATTTGGCATGCTCACGTGAAACTATCGCGTGCACGCACTAAATTTTCACTAAACTCTTGCACATGAAAGTTTCGCGTGAGAACATGAAACTAAACTTTAATTTTTTTTACTCCAATGTCACCTTAGGAGCTCTGTAAATATAAATATATATATATATATTAAAGCATTTATATTTCAAAATATATATGGCCAAAAAATATATTTATAAAAAATAAATTTTTGTAAAAGTATTTTAAAATATGTTTCAGCACATATATTTTTGGTCATTTTATGTACATTCTGAAATATATTTAAAATTATATTTGAAAATATATATTTTTTGCCGTATGATTTGTCTGTTCACACCTGGTGTTTTAATCGATCTCTTTTGTCCACTTTCGACCACTTCTGTACTGAACAATTCAAAGGAATGGTCTGTGTCAGTAAAACACAAGCGGGAGTAATAATGGGTTAAAGTTGACATGCTGCTTGTGTTGTTAGTAAACATGATCTCTGATATTCCAGAGCAATCAATGAAATAAGCTCGGGTAACTTTCAAACACTCGCTAAATGAAACAAAAATGAAAGAGGCGGAGAGCAGCATCAATAAAAGACCGAGCTGAACACTGTGGGTCAGGACCGATGTAAAAACATTGTGCTTGTTTAGATAAATAGTCGGGGAGTAGGCGGTCTTTTGCGGCTACTCAATGTGTTTTCGACTACCTCTGAATGTGGTCAAAGGTGAACGAGCTTAAAACATTTCACACCCCGCTTACACCGTCGTCCACCTGTAATCCAATCACCCAAACCGCATCTTAATATCAGACAACGGTCACATGATATCAGCATGCTGTGGACATTTTCTGAAGCGACCAGATGAAGCCGCTGTGATTTGAGCTTATCTGTTCCAGCAGATGTTGTAGGAAAGTTATTAGCTCATTTCTCAAACACATCTTCTGTTCTCTGTGTGTGGAGTTACTCACGACTCAGCCATCCGGCTCTACTGAATTTGGCTCCAGAACGCTGTACTTCCTTTAGTCATTTAACCTCATTATGTTGAATGATTGCACAAAACAATGAGAGAACAGCCAAACATACAGCAACAACAACAACTAACAGATGAACTGCTGCATCTTCAAACTACCAAATGTTCAAGATAAAGTAGTTCAAGTCGCAGGTTAATACAGTATTTTACGTGTTTCTGTGCAGGTGTCATTGCAGTAGTGATTTTCGTGACTCTCGCGGTTCTGGCCGTGATGGCTCGATTCCTGTTCCGACGGAAGGAGACGTTCCAGACCCAAGATCCCAAAGTAGGGAAAACGGAGGATAGTCCCGAGACGCCATTTAACACGGATCCACAGAACGTTATCAATGAAAACCAAAAAGAATATTTCATATGATGATCTTTCATCTTATATCGGACTAATCCTGTATATCTGACGGACGGGAAGCTTTGATTCTAGGGATATTAACATTGCCAGGTGCTTTATGGAAAACAGAGACTGTCAGCCGCAGACAACAGCAGTGGATGAACGATCCGGCCCTTTTTGTACATAAAACGTTATTGTCCAAAAATTTGGCACAATAGTATGGTTTCTAAGGTGTGTATGATGACATTCATTGGTTGTAAATATTCTTTTGAAATGAAACTTTGTAATGTCACGTTCTCCTTTTGAAAGATTCAGTGGTCATTATTACATTTAACAATATTCTTGCTGATATAAATCAACAGTTTAAAGAATCAAATGTTGTATAACTAAATGAAAATAAATGTCTGAACTGGAGAGTGCTTTGATTTGACATATTAGTATTTACTTCTGAAGTACACGAGGCTGTACACTTCATTTTGCCTCTTTTAAGACAATTTGTATTGAACTTTTATATCATTGCCTCCCTTAGACAAATCGCTTTATTGTTTGTTTTCCTCACTCTTTTCAGATAAAGTTGTGTGATCAATGCAGACAGTACATAGTAGGCCTATGTATCAGTATGCAATATGATTATGAACATTTAAAACAGCATCCTAATTCTGTGGCTTTATAGGTGTCCAGCTCCAAAATAAGTTGTTGGTAAAACTAATTTAGTTAAAATGTCTTGACCTTTAGGGAGAAATAAAAAATGACTGCAGATGAAGATTTAATTTAGTAATAAAAATGTAAGGTTAAGTTAAATAAGTTTTTTATAAAAGCATCTGCTAAATGTAAAATGTATGTTTAGTGCATTGCATTATGGGATTTAGGGCCAGATTTACTAACAGCTTGTGCCAGCGCAAACCAACATTTTGGCATTAAATGACGCCTGTCGGGATTTACTAAAGAGGCGCAGTGGATAATTAGCGCTGAGGTGTGGTCTAGTTATTTCTGCCACTGACCTTATTGCATATGCATTTCTAGGAGTTTCCCTTTCAGATGCAAAATATATGGGAGGAGGTTATTTAAATGATTCATGCAACATGATTAAAAATCATGAAATCTTTTTGCACTTGAAATGGCTGCAATTGTTGCTGATGCAGAGGCATGGCAGAGATCAGGTGCGTGGTACAAGACAAAGGACTGTTTTAACATGTTACGCCAGAGGAACATATAATTCGAAAATATTGTTTGCCAAACCTTATTTTTTATTTGCTGTAGGAAATAAAAGTCACCACCAGGAAAAGTCACACAATACCAGACGTTTCAAAACTTCTTGTAAATCTTCATTTTTGTCCTCTGGTTCAGTGTCCTTTGGCTTTGTAAGCCAGGATTTCACACCACAAATCCACTGCGATATCTGTGGTGCTGAACTCAAGTGCATCAGGTGTTAGTAGATCACCAGCACCTCATCAGCTCTGCTTATTTGCGACCCTAAACTTTGTGCTGCTCCTAGTAGATTGCATTATTAGCTGTTGCGCCTGTGTTATTTTATTTGCACCTTTTTAGTAAATAACGATTTTTTTTTATTGCGCTCTCACGCTAATTTGCCCCGCTTAGTAAATCTGGCTCTAAGTGTTTTACTGCACATTTTGGCAAATATAACAGCCCATCTGAGTACATGGAGAATATAGTTCCAACATATCCTTCATACTTCAACTGTTTTTTAAGACCAATAGAAAGACTAAAGAAATATAAAGTGAGCTATTTGTGCTTTCTGTGCAGTTTTTGCTCAGAAATAAATGCTGGATGTTGAGTCATGTCGTCAAAAAATACAGCCATACAAAAGGACAAAAACACATTTGAACAAAAGATTTTCTGACGGCGGTGACTAAAACACAAAGCAAATACAAAACTCTCACACAGCTGAAGTTTCTCCTGTTTAAAATCAAGGAAATCAAGGGCGAATAGACATTTATAACTTAGAAATGCTGACTCTGAGGTAAAAAACACAGATTATTAATAAATGACTTTGTGATGTTTTATCACTGTCTATTAAAAAAAAACTAGCTGAGCAATGGCTTCAGAAGTTAACAGAGATCTGGGTCACATTCATAGACTGTAAAAAAGATGGACGACGCCTGTTCGCTCTCTTCCATTGGTGAAAAGTGATGCCGCCAGTGTCCCGATATGGCGCTGACATCTTGGGTCTTGAGTCTGCGCAATAGCGATTTCGGGACCAGTCATGCGCAGTAGTGAGCAGGAAGGGAAGGCGAAGTCAAAACCCCGCCCTCGCTCTCGTAGAATGCGCATATCACACGATATCACAGCTGTCAATCATGACGTGACACCACCGTTTTTATATCATTAAATAACTAACTAAACACAAACCTATTTTAAAAACAAACATTTGAATTTACATCAGCGTGATAAAAACTACAGTGAATGACAGAAACCAGCTTCGGAAAAAAGATAATTGAAGTGTAATAAATTTTTTTAGTTGGTCTCAAGTCCCATTGAATAACATGGGGAGGCGGGCTTTATGACCTATACTGGGACCGGTCACTGGGGGGCGATCGAGACGTTTTGGCTTCACTTTTCAGGGCTTGTGCGGCACGCTTGGTCACATTACCCCAAACATCAGAAAATAAAGCTGTTGTTTAGTGCAATAAACATTTAAAAGACATGCAGTTAAAGACATTTCACTGCCAAATTCTCATGACTAATCTTTTAGAGTAAAAATAACATATTTATAAACAGCATAAATAAAAGTGCAACACAAATTACCATTCATGTATAGTATATACATAAAGTAATATTATACCACGGGTCTGTTGAATGCTGCATTCTGATTGGCTGAGAAATGTTCTATGGGTGTTGATTATTTTTCTGTAAACCGCACACCTATCTTTTCAAATGTCTTAAAAATAGGCACCAGAGCAATGTTTGTGGTAACCGTGGTATAAGCGGAATAATTGACTCCGGTCCTTTGAATTATTTGAAAATAATGCACACCTGCGGTGTAACGGCACTCCGCTTCGCGTCGTGCCGCATTACCACCTTGGTGTGCATTATTTTCTTATAATTCAATGGCCCGTCGTCAATTATTCCTTACTTAATATATTCTTAGTATTAAGAGTATTGGTTGCAAAGGGGGAGAAAGTTTCTGGAAACTTTCCATGGGAACTTAATTTGGGGAATTTTGGAAATAACCCAAATTGGAAACTTAATGTGAATTTATGAGAATGGTTTGGAAATTTACAAACATAAATAAAAATTGCATGCAAGGTAATACAATATTTGAAGAATCCTTATCCTTATACGCTCATCAAGCATGGATTTATTTGATCAAAACCACTTCAGAAATCATTCTAATATGAACACACAGCAAAAGGAAGTTTTAAACAAATTTATGTCATTTGAATTCATGCCATTTATAATAATGTCATTTGACATTATTTTGTGTGCAAGATTCAAGAAATTTTATGTACATGTTATAAATGAATGCAGGCGGTTTGGCCTCAATGGCCGTTCAGTAATATTGTTGTTTTAAACAAAATTATGCGGCAAGATTTTTTTAACTACGTCTAAGTTCCCTGTTATAGGCAACCTCAAATTCCCAGCTTATTCCCATTAATTCCCATATATTCCTGTTAATTCCCATGGAAAGTTTTCAGCCTTGAAAATTCCCACCCTAATTGTAATAGTATTAAGGGGATTTTTACAATGTTAAAGTGTTACAATAGAAAACAACTTAATGGCCGAAAAATACTGTTTATGTATTTCTATTTAAGTTAAGATTTTAAGTGGATTTGTTTCATGAGTGTAACACTGTAAAAAGTGAAAGGTGCTCTACTTAAAAAAAAACTTACTTCAATTGGTAACATCTAAAAAAATAAGTTTTATAAACCTAAAAATTAGTTCAATTGGTAGCACCTTAAATATTTAAAGATTTTCAACTTAAAAAAGTGAAATTTGCATTACCAATTGCAGTACATTTTTTTAAGTTGATCCATCATCCATAACGGCTGGACACGTCTGTGTAATATTTCATGTCAGATATGGAGGGAGTTGAATGTTACAGACAATCTACAGTTCAATCAAAACCCAATCTGATAGATGAGTCTGTCATTACTGATATCAGCTGAAATCATCTCACAGTTTAATGAAAGCTGCTGTATATAAGCTTTGATTTATGTTTTACTGCTACAGTCATTTCTCTTCATGTTTTATCAACAGAGACTCCGACAATTAAAATAATTGCTTATTAAGATTAAAGCCCAGAAGCTACATTGAAAGATTTGTGAGAAATATGGAATCTTTCAGTTTTACATACAGTATAGTTTCCTTAATTTAGCTTTGTTTTAAAAAACCTAGCAAATTCCTAAATAGCCAGCATTGTATTGGATGATATATTTTCCAAACAAAGCATTGTTTTTGCTGTTTTTGGCCCAGTGGGATTTGAACACGAGCAGTTTTTCTCTGCAATCATTTCCACATAAAAATGTCCTGTCCACCTAAACGTGAGGTGTGTAAAGCGCGCTTTATCTTGTATTTATGACATCATTTCTCTCAGTGAATTTCTTATATAATCTAATAGGCAGATAGTGCTGTGCAGTGTGTGAGGAGTGCCTTGTGTTTGTATATTGATTCAAAAATCTATACATTATATACACAAAGGACAAGATGAGTTTATTTGCCAAAGCAGAAGATATAAATCGTCCCTCTGCACAAATATTCATTGACTAAAAGATTCACCGGATTGGTTTGGTTTAGTTATTACATTAAACAGCATGAGGTGGAAACACAAATCTGCTGTGCTGTTTTTTTTTCATTATGGCTCTTTATACACTTAAAAAATGATGGGTTATTTTCAACCCAGCGTTGGGTCTAAAAGGGACAGGCCAAGCCTAGATAGTTTCAACCCAAAATGTTTTGGTTGTTTTAACCCATTGTTGGGTAAAATGTAATTATTTTCTGGGTTGATTTAACCCAACAACTGGGTTTGTCCATTTTTGACCCATTTTTTAGAGTTTATTGTGTTCTTATATTGTTATATACAGCCGTGGAAAAAAATTAAGAGACCACTCCAGTTTTGGCTTTTATCATCATTTCTAGATGTATTGTAACCATTTGAGTCCAGTGTCTTTTGATTTTCAACAAAAGCAAAGCTCAGGAGTGACATAAAGTCGGCAAACAGTAAGACTGAGAGCATAACAAGATCCATAAAAGATGGGTAAAAACATTTTGTTATTTAGAAAATAATTTGAACATGTTTTTTTTTTCAAGATCAGGAAACATTGCATCTTTCTTGTTATTTGGACCGTGTTTTCCCCATTTCAATTCTCAGTAAATAAATCCAAATAAAAACTTTTCTTTATTAGGAACTTGTCAGAAATGTTGTCGGTAGTTTTTTCACTTAAAGGGCTGTCAAAATGAACGCGTTAATAATGCCTAATAATATAACATATTTATTAATGTGATTAACGCAACTCGCAATTTCAGTTTGACCCTTGGTCTAGCCCATAGATGGATAAATTGAGACGCTGCCTTAGACAGTCTAAATGAGTCAGTATGAATAAATACATTAAGCTCTCGTCTAATGCTCAAAATGGTCGTTAAAATGATCTTTATTTATACGTTTTCTGAGAGGTGTACCGTCCTAAATGCTAAATCTAATACAAAGATAGTTGTCCATCCACTTGCCTGACATTTTGGTTTCGGTTTTAAAACTTGCAGGAATTAGAAAATAAAGTGCAGGACTTGCTTGATGTTAAAATAATTATTAAGAGAGATAAAGTTCAGGACCTGATTGATGTTAAAATAATTATTAAGACCGACAAGACTCAAAAACAATCTTCCTCGCGCTGACTGACAGATCTGAAGCATGCACACAAACGTGCGAGTGCCCGACCCCGATATATACTGTATATATATATAGACATCTAGACTGAATTATAGTTTTAAAAATATCTGTTTTGACAAGAATTCACGCAGATATAATGTTATGTCTTAAGTGAATGTTTGGTTAACTGTTGAGGAAAAATATCTAATGTGTAAGATTATTAGATCCTTGCATTAAAGTATATCTAGAGCTGTCTCTCTCAATGTCAATCAAATAATAAAAGAAAAAAGTATATTGATATTAAAACATATATTGATATTGTTTTTGACTTTGTGTGTGCCAAATCTATTAGTTTTAGCAGTGATTATAAAGTATGGATGTGGTAATTATTAGTGGTAATTTTGGATGTTTCTCAAAATTAACTTTGCTGATTCTGTCAGCTTCAAACAGGTGTAGTTCTGTCATGTTTTGTCAGATTTCAACAAATCATGCATCGTTTTGAAGTTTTTAAATAGAGAATAACTCATTTTTGAAAATTTGCTCATCCTAACTCAATTTGCCAGCATGCGTCACAAATGATGCAGGAGCAAACAGAAATGGAGAAAGAAAAGGGTCTTCTGAAAGAAAAAAATTATATACAAAACAATGGCTAAAATGTAAACAGGCTGGTGTAAACATACGTTTGCATAAAGCGATTAATCGTGAGTTAACTCATGACAATCATGCGATTAATCTAAATGAAATATTTTAATTTATTGACAGCCCTAACTTAAACACATATAGTAAATCTAGAAAAAATTAAAATAATCTTGAAGTGGTCTTTTAATTTTTCTAAGGGGTCACCTTTAATGAACGAGTTGTGTGCAGTGTTTAGTCTGGTTTGTTGAACAGATTGCTTTGACTTCATCACACATGTGTAATGTGGTTGGTGAGACCCGAGAGAAAACCACAGATGATTTTCTAAAGCTGAACAGAATTTGTGATGTAATGAGAGCAGAAAGAGACTCCCAGTCATCTGTAGATTAATAAAGAGATGTGGGTCAGTGCAGTGCAATCATTCTCAAACCATCAAACTCAAACGCATCTTTACAGACATATGATGACTTTTCTCATCTTAAGTCTCTTTATCTAACCTTTTGTGTTGACATTTAAAGATGACTAACATTTGTCTGTCTATCAATCTTTCTCTCTCGTCTCCATCAGTAACTTTATGGTTTGGTACTGTTGTGTTATATTTAGACCGGTAGAAAAACATTCAGCCTCCAGTTTGGTTCGAGTCGAGTGGAATTTAAAATTTGCTATTTAAATCCCTGGAAAATTGTATATGTTGATATGAAATATGCAAATGAAATCACTCAATATATTTCCTACAGTCCCACATCACATATTTTCCATACTTATTATATATCTTGATCTTGGTAGGAACAGATGATCATGCAAATAATGATTTTCTAGTGGGATGCATCTGTAAACATGAAACTAAGTATAGTTGTAGGTATTTGTGTGCTAATATTGTTAGTAGTTCATATGGATAAAGAAGCTTACAGTATATTTATTATTATTATGGGAATTGGGAATGATAGGATGTATGTGTCACGACCGGTTAAACACCGGGAAGTGGAAAACAAAAGGAGAACCCAAACGCAGACTCAATATACGAAAATAAACTATGATTTATTAATATAAAACAGAAACACCCACGTGGGGGTAAAACAGAGGATAACAAAACACTGTGATAAAACACAAACCAAAACACGGGAACAAAAAAAGGAACTGGTAACAGAGACACGGAATACATGAAAACTCTGCACCTTCAACATTAGACAACGCACGCGCACAACACAGAGGACGCGAGGGCAATATAAAGACAGCACATCAATGGGGAACAGGTGAACATAATTAATCACGTAAGACACGAGTACATAAGGGAGTAGGGTGAAAGTGACAAGACACTGGGAACACGTGTCACACATACATGATGTGAAACACACGAGTTCCCACGTAAACACAATGCTGCCCTGACCTTGCCCTCAGAACATAGACCTGAACCTATACTAAGGTCTGGCAAGATCACGACAGCAACAAAACACCGGGAACATGTGGAAGCCACACACACAATGTGATTCCACATGTCCCCACACAGAACATAATACTGTCACGGTCCTGTCAGATGCACTCAGACCTACATCTAGCACAGATGTCTGACAAGACCGTGACAGTACCCCCCTCTTTAAAGGCGGATACCAGACGCCATGAAGACAAAAAACACATCAAACACGAGGAACGAGAGACTGTACAATAGACAACACCCATGACAACATAACAATAAACAACAATGGGAGACAAACATATGTGACAAATGGGGTGGTGTAACAAAAACAATACATGATGAAGGGGAGGTGGGGAAAAAACAGGGGGAACAAAATGTCCGGGGTGAAAAGAATAAGTCCCAAACCTCTGCTTAAACGCAGAGGGGTGACGTGGTCCGGGTTGCGCCTGCGGCTACGCAGGCGGCTGACGTGTCTCCGGCTGCACCGGCGGCTGACGTGTCTCCGGCTGATTATATTCAGTTATCACAGACAGTAATTAAAAAACTAACCCAAATCAACCCTCTCAATTTGGTATTAAATAAATTGCATTAAAAGAGACAAGATTTGGTAAGTTACTCAAAAAAGTAATGAATACTAGTTACTAACTACTATCTTCAATTATGTAATTAGATTACTGTACAAATTACTCTATCCAATAATTTTTAATTACTTATATTACTAATTATTTTCTAAATCCTATTTAGTAAATGATACAAAGATCGGCTCAAATAAATCATTTAAAACTACATCAAACTATTCTGGTCACACTTTTAAGGTCCAATTCTCACTATAACTAACTACTTTTGCCTCAATATAGTCCTAATGCTGCTTATTAATACTTGTATTAATAAATGTATAATGTATAATACATGTATAAGGTTTTGCAGAATAAGGCATTAATATCTGCTTTTTAAGTCAATTTCAAGTTCATTGATTTTTATTTAAATAGGCTAGCACTTTTCACAATTGGTGATTGTTTCAAAGCAGCTTTACATTAATAGAAGCAGGAGAAAACACAGAAAAATCGACAGACAATATAAGTAGCAAAATACAGCCGCTATTAATAAACTTTACAAGCGAGCGTATTAATAATGTCTCGTATACAAGAGGGTGCTAAATTAAACCAACACTGAAAAAAAGGATTCATTCAATTAAATTTTTTAAGGTAAGTGGTTGCAATCAATTTATTTAAGCTACATTTAAACAAAAAAATAGAAATACAAAACGAAACAAAAAACTTTTGTTTAAATGTAGCTTAAATAAATTGATTGCAACCACTAACCTTAAAAAAAAGAGTAAATTGAATGAATAATTTTTTCAGTGAATGTTGGTATATATATATATATATATATATATATATATATATATATATATATATATATATATATATATATATATATATATATATATATATATATATATATATAAACAAAATCCTATTAGCTTAGGGGCTGTTCACATGTAATGCAAGTGTCACACAGTGTTGTGTTTTAATATATGCTCAGTTCCAGACAGGCTAGCTATTGCAGCGTTAGTATATTACCCAGACGAGTTATGTGAATGTTTTGTTCCGTACAGGCTAACTATTGCGAGATAAGTACATTTACTAGACAAATTATGTGAATGCTTTGTTAAAGAAAAAAGTCTTAAGTTTAGATTTAGATTTAAAGTGATATAAAGTATTAATAAACAGCCAATATCTCAGTAATATTAATGCTAATAACCAACCAGTTAATAGTAAGAATTATAAACTACACTAGCATGTTACCATTATTCTTATTAACTCACCAAAGTATTTTAAGTGAGAAGGATTCATAAAAAACATGCATATTTACATTAAACTTTAAATGTTGATGTTAAATACACTATTGTATTATATAGTCTACAGTCCATACACAGGATTTACTTCAATTATCAGAAGTTACTGTCATTAAATTACTGAGTAACACCTAACCTTACTTTTTCAAGGAAATGGTAATTAAAGCTAATTAACTAGTTACACCCAACACGGACAAGACATAGCAGAGAAACATACAGCTTATGTTTTAACTAAAGCGTATTTTGGAAGAATTGTTTATTCTGATTATTAACAAATGATCATCTTTGTCTCCTGAACAGATTTATTTCATGTAGCTTAACTTGTTTGAAACCCAAACCATGTCTTTGAATCTTTAGTCCTGGACGGTGACTCATTTCTGAGTCCAATTACGGTGTCTGGTGCTTGGCTTACATAAGTCTCCAGGGATAACAGAAATATCATAAACTCTCGTGCTAAACTGTGAATCTGTTGGACTCAGAGACTGTCAGACTTTAATGGGTTTGAACAGCAGGTGGAAGCTTTCAAAATGCAAAGCAGTGCCATCCAATTTACTTTCTCAATATTTTGCTCATAATCAAGCGTATCAGCAATTAAATGCACGCGTTTTGTGACCTTGACCATGTAGATGATAAGACATCAAGATCTGGAGGATATAAAGGTGCTGCGTTGTTTTATACGCGTACACACGGTGACCAATCATGGATTAGCAGTGCCGGTGTCTCTATTACACTGCTTGTCAGAGGTTTTAAAGCATCTAATCAGACGGCATGTTTTATTCACATTCTGCTCTGATGTGTTGCTCTACACTTCATTTCGATTGATGATGAAGATTATGAGACTCAAGACCGAATGGTGACAGATATACAGCAGAAATACTGATGAACTTACAAGCGGATTTTTGCAAACAACATGGATTCTCTGCTTGGATTCTGTTGTTTTGTATTCATGTATCACTATCACTACTAAGGCTAAAATTTCAAGTAATAGTGAAAATTTGCCAATAATTGATTTATTTTAATGCTATCTTAGGTGTGTATGCCTTTCTTTAGCTGAACACATTTAGCAATCTAAAATGGTGGCACGCAGAATAAAACTAAAAAATAACAGCATCATGCAATGCATTCTGGGAACCAGAAATCCTCATAAACCTTTTTCTGTTTTTTTCCTTCCCAGAATGCTTTGCATGAGGCAAAATGTTGCCCAGTAAATAACATAAAATTAAATTGTAAGTAAGTTACTGTTAAACTATGGAGCCCCTAAAGGAGACATGGACAAAAAATTAAATAAAGTTTAGTTACGCATGCGCACGTGAAACTATCGCATGCACACGTGAAACTACTGCGTTTAGTTTTGCGTGCTCACAGTAGTTTCACATGTGCGCACAAAAGTTTCAAGTGAGCATGCGAAACTAAACTTTAAAAAAAAATCTGCACATGAAGGCTTCAAGTGAGCATGCGAAAATAAACTTTTGATTTTTTTACTCCATTGTCACCTTAGGGGCAAACAGCTGGAAGTAATAGTGTAATTTCTACAGAAATGTTTAACATCAATCATTGATTTTTATGAGTCTCGTGACTAGTCGTCATATGTGAAACACGCAATCGCAAGACACAAAAAAAACCTCAATGGTTTTGGAGCTTTGTATCTTGCCATGTCACATTTTGATTATATTGTTGTTAGATTACTTTGTCATTTTTGTATTTTTAACTAAATTGATTTTCATTAATAAAAACAATGATCAATGCCGCACGGCCAACAATTGTCTAATGTATCAACGTGCAGCCACCATGTCGTCATCCCTACTGAAAGACCAACTAAAACCAGCCTGCTACACCAGCTTAACCAGCTAAAACCATCTAAGGCTGGTTTTACAAAGTCTTTCTAGTAGGGATTTTAGTTCATAGGATGGTATTAATGCTACTCAGTCTCACAAAATTTTGTGATATAGTCATGTAACTTTTTGATTCTTTTTTCGTGATATTGTCACAAATTTCCGCGTTTTTTCGTGATCGTATCATGAATATCTGTATACGCATCATTGTCACGGATTGGTTACTTAACTGCTTCTTCCTATTATATTGCCATTTTCGCTTCAGTTTAGGGTTAGATTTGGTGTTTGCGTTAGGATGTCACTTTAAGTATTGGTTTATACAATTTTTTCTGATTTTAAAACAATTGTCACCTGGCGTTAGGGTTACAGTTGGTTAAGGATGTCATTTTATGTAAATTTAACCCTAAACCGAAGCGACAATTGTAAGAAAATAGGACAAAACAGTTGAGCAACTACCGAGCCCCTAAGGTGACATTGGAGTAAAAAAATCTAAAGTTTAGTTTCATGTGCTCACGTGAAACTATGGCGCGCACACTTGAAAGCGAAAATTTCATGTGTGTACGCGAAACCACACGCGATAGTTTCACATGCGGGTGCGACAATATCATGAAAAAAGAATCAAAAAATTACGTGACTATATCACGAAATTTCGTGAGACTTGGCTGATTAATGCTACATTCTAGCATTAAAGAAAACTCTTTTTTCACCTCAACCTTAAAATGATGTCTAGAACAGGGATCTTTTAATTTTACTAAACACTTAAATGTTTTGATGTTACTAAATACTTTAATTCATACATTATTTCCAGTTTTAAATTCAAATAGTCTGCATACATAGCATAAAGTGAGTAAGTTATGGGTTTATCTTCTTTTATTTTTTTGGTGAGCTATTCCTTTTATTGCAGGTTATTGGACAACAACAATAAATAAGAGGGCTCTTCTGACTTGGGCTGGTAAGTAACTACATAACCAGCATGTTGTAAACTGGACTGTACTAACAACTACTCAAAGCTCCTTAGCAACTGCATAGCAACAATCTGCTATAACGAGAAATAAAATCCCAAGCAGGTGAAGTTGATCGTTTATTATGGCTCTTCTGGTGAAACTGGATGGCCAAACACATCTTGCTGGTTAAATGTATTGAAAATCCTGATGAATGTTTTGTTTCTTCAACACGTTTACTCTTCATTTGCAGCAGCTGCATGAGTAACTCATGAAACATCACACCGTGATCGTTTCTCAACCCAGCGAGTGTGACTCAGAGAAATTGAAATCTAAAACTATGGCTAAAGAGTTTGCTAACCTGAGTTGGCCTTATTGCTCATGTATTATTAATCACAAATCTTTTCAGAGGTCCCAGTAGCACTGAACCGTGTTCTTAGGGAAGCGTGCCGTCTTTCAACCGATGTAAGAACATTTATAACTTATTGAAGATCGTAACTGAACAGCTCGCATTACTTTTACTAGAACAGAAAGTAGATTTACCAGAGCCTGCTGCAGTAATGTGCAATATAAAGGAACATGTTCATCATTTAATGCACGCATATTATATAATAAAAAGAATGTGTGTAAAGAAATGTGGATTACATTTGGCTGTAGGTCATCCCACACATTAGCTCGGTGATATGCATTGGTGCACACTGCCCACATAGACAGCTGTCTTCTAATGGATGACATCTCATAGGTGAGTAATGTGCAATACAGTATATAAAAGTATACATCATCTCCTCAGGTCATGTATGTCACATTTCAGTATGGAGCTTGTTGTTATACACTTGCTACTACACAGCAAACATGTTTCACTAAAACGTTTGCTGTAGTTATGAAACTGTTTGCCAGTAACTTACTGTAGATTTATTATATTTACTATAGATTTGTTATTTACTAGCAACGGTTTGTTTAAATGAACATTAACAAGTATTTTTCTTCACAGAAAAAAGCTATAAAAAATAACAGCCTCATGCAAAGCATTCTGGGAACCAGAAATCCTCATCAACTTTTTTCTGTTTTTTCCTTCCCAGAAGGCTGTTATTTTAGTTTTATTCTGTAAAGATAATAGCTTGTTGGTTTGAGTTAATAAAGTGATGACACCTATTTCCACACAATTGAATTGAATTATCTGAACATAAGCCAGGGATTGTGCTTACAAGTGAAAATTAAGTTCACTCAACTTAATGGGCTCTATCATACACTCGGCGCAATGCAGTGCAATGCGCGACGCAAGTGTCTTTTGTTAGTTTCAACCCGGCGCAATGATCATTTTCACGTGTAGCGCCGCATTGTTTAAATAGCAAATGCATTTGCGCCCAATTTTGCGCCCATAGGCGTTCTGGTCTGAAAGCGAGGTGTGTTCAGGCGCATTGTTGGCGTGTTGCCATTTTGAGGCAACTAAAATAGACTACACCATTGACTAACTAAAACCTGGTCTAAAGTCTAAAGTCAGTGGCGCAATATGTTTTTTTGTTATTTAAAGAGCGCTGTTAGTTATAAACGGGAGGACAACGCGGGTTTGCTTATCGCATACATGAATGCGCACCAGCACAAAAACGTTTTTAAATATGAAAGATTAAAGGATTGAATGTAAAAGATTATTATTGAGTCTCTTGGACATAAATGAGGACCGATTATGAGACGTTAGAAGGAGTAAAGAGCTGCTTCACCTGTAGCCTGGTAAGTAAATAAATGCGTTGCTTTAAACAAATGCATCTATTTTTAAATGTTTTTAAATGCTACCTTATGGATTTATTGATGAATCTGTACCTGTGGATATGGTGAGATGATAAACATTTTAAGTAATGCTTTGTAAAAATCCTATGGTGCTGTCCGAGTGCTTAAACACTTCGGCTCTCCGCACGTTTGTAAATTCTTTCTCTTGTTTGTATTTTTAGAGTACAAACATTTTCTTCCATATTTGCAAATTATTTTATGAGATTACAATGATTATGTAGGATATCAATATATTTACAGCAATTAAAAGCCTGCTATTGGTACTTCAATGACTTGAAAAAAACGGCTTTTAAAGGTTTTAATCCCAAAAATTTAAATTTGCATAAAAATGAAAACAACAAATTTTTTAACATTATTCTGAAACTGGGGGTCTTCTTCCTCCGCTTAGTTTTTCAGTTTACAAAGGCCATCTAGACATAGCGCCAGCACAACTGTCTTTTAAAGGGGATGAGAGATAAGACTCTCATTGGTTTATTGCACGTTACACCCAAAACACACCCATTACTCATTAGGAAAATATGAATAAGTCTTTTAGGCCGTGCACTCGACGCACAAACCATTTTCCCGTCGTTAAATTAACAAAAGTGGCATCGGACACGCCCATTTAGACCGTGCGCTTTAGACAATGCGCTTAGATCATTAAAATAGGGCCCATCGTGTTGAAATTCATGTTGAAAACATAATTTGTGTTGAGTCAACTAACTTTACTTGCTTTTGTTGGACAATTTAAAAAATAAACATTTATTTTTGTTCCATATGTTATGAATGGTGCTGAAAGGAAGCACAAGTAAGTTTACTGCATGAATATTTGCACATGATTCTCAATGAGTAAAGCTGTGTTAATGCCAGAGTGGTATAAACATGCTCATCCTCACACTTCACCACTATGGTAACCCCCCAAAAACTTACTTACATTACATGTATTTCCTATTTTTAAATCATTGTCGCTTGGGGTTGGGGTTAGGATGTAATTTTATGCATTGGTTTCTACATGGTTATTTTTTCCACTTTTAAAACTATTCTCGCCTGAAGTTGGGTTTAGAGTTAGGGTTTGGGTTAGAATGTCGCAGAAAATGATTCAAACCCCAAGCGACAATGGTAAAAAATAGGAAAAAAACAATGAGAAAAAAATATATAAAATGACACGATAAAGAAAAAAAAGTCGTGCTACAGACACAAAAAACTATTTATAGATATTCATGCTGGTTGACACGAAAAAGACATTTGTGCTCCATTGGCATGAAAAACAGCACAAACTCGTATCAATAACACGAACACATTAATTAAATATTTCGTGACTATAACACGAATTTCCGTGAGATTGGGTTGTTATTTTAGTATTATGCATGAAATTGGGTTTGAACAAAAAACTAAAACTAATGTGTAGCATTAAACAAAACTGCTAAAGCAAAAAAAAACTTAAAATATCTTTTTTTTTTAGTGTGTTGCCAGTAAATAACATCAATTTGCAGTAAATCTAAGCTATGATTTCAGTCAATTCTAAAGATATAAAGGTTATATTTTCAAGTCATGTAGAATGATTTTATGTAGAAACAAGTAAATGACTTTAGTCACAAACTGGCTCGCTATTATATTTAAAATTTTACTTCATGTGTTTACCATCTTTGATTTGTTTCCTTCCAGAGTTTGTTGCAATGCATTCTGGGATTGCTGAATGATACACACGAATCTGCTTTACAGGTTGGCCAGAATGAGGTATATTAAGATATCTTACAGAATTATACTGCCTATCTTTTTATATCAGTGTTTGTTTAAGGATAAGTTGTAATGAACTAAACTTAATCATGAGCTCCATACATCAGATTGTAAAAATCTTTCATTACCATCATATCTCACTCATCCTGAACATCAAACACTGAAGGATCACTGACGGTTTTACTGCTGCGGGTTCAACATAAATCACGTTCACCTGAGACCTGAAATCAACATAAGTGATTAGCTGGAGATGGTGACACCTTCAGTCTCCTCAGGGTTTAGTCAGGTTAAACCGTTTAAAACATTTGAGATTTCTCATGAGAATAACATACAACCACACAGCTCAGGGCTTATTTCACACATGGGCTCGTGTTAGCACTTACAACAAAGTACCAGGGGATGATCAATATATCGGACAATATGTTTTACCTTGTAAATAGCATGATACTGTATATGAAAAATACAACCTCAGTACCATGGTATATGTCAGATTTACCACACTTACAATTTTCTGGTCATTCTTTACCGTATCTCTTAATATAATATAATACACTGACCTAAAGGATTATTAGGAACACCTGTTCAATTTCTCATTAATGCAATTATCTAATCAACCAATCAGAAATCAGAATGGGCCGACTGATTCAAGCTAATAGAAGAGCAACTTTGACTAAAATAACCACTCGTTACAACTGAGGTATGCAGCAAAGCATTTGTGAAGCCACAACACGCACAACCTTGAGGCGGATGGGCTACAACAGCAGAAGACCCCACCGGGTACCACTCATCTCCACTACAAATAGGAAAAGAGGCTACAATTTGCACAAGCTCACCAAAATTGGACAGTTGAAGACTGCAAAAATGTTGCCTGGTCTGATAAGTATTGATTTCTGTTGAGACATTCAGATGATAGAGTCAGAATTTGGCGTAAACGGAATGAGAACGTGGATCCATCATGCCTTCTTACCACTGTGCAGGCTGGTGGTGGTGGTCTAATAGTGTCAATTGAGCATTGTTTAAATGCCACGGCCTACCTGAGCATTGTTTCTGACCATGTCCATCCCTTTATGACCACCATGTACCCATCCTCTGATGGCTACTTCCAGCAGAATAATGCACCATGTCACAAAGCTCGAATCATTTCAAATTGGTTTCTTGAACATGACAATGAGTTCACTGTACTAAAATGGCCCCCACAGTCACCAGATCTCAACCCAATAGAGCATCTTTGGAACGGGAGCTTTGTGCCCTGGATGTGCATCCCACAAATCTCCATCAACTGCAAGATGCTATCCTATCAATATGGGCCAACATTTCTGAAGAATGCTTTCAGCACCTTGTTGAATCAATGCCACATAGCATTAAGGCAGTTCTGAAGGCGAAAGGGGTCCAACACAGTATAAGTGTTCCTAATAATCCTTTAGCTGAATGTATAATATAATATAATATAATATAATATAATATAATATAATATAATATAATATAATATAATATAATATAATATAATATAATATAATATAATATAATATATTTATATCACTATCTGATCTTTTTCAAAGTATCATAGTAAAAAAGAGCCGGATCATATTAAGATTTGTAATATAAATGTTGATTATATCAGATTGTTATTATGAGCAGAATTCCAGTAGTCACAGTTGACTGGTGATTGATGTATATCTCTTGATGTTATCGGTCGGTTTGATGAAATAGATTTTGTATCTCACCTCACAGACCACCCAGAGCCCATTATGTGATAATTGGGTCACTTGTCTCCCTGCTGGATCTTTTCTTGCAGAATAAAGGATCTTATTCTGGGTCTACTGGCGATGGAGAGCACAGAGAAACATAACAACCAGATCAATTTGCTGAGGATAAAAGCATATTTATAAGAAAATGTACTACCATAGAGGAATTAAACAGGTATCATGTTCATGAAGAAAAAAAACAGAAAATCCTTTAGCATTGTGAAGGATTGATTAAGAGTTTCTTTACTTTGAAATGAATCCTAAATTAAGATCTGACATTTAATTGATTTATTTCAGATCTTGAGATCAGTTACAAATGATGATATAAATCTCATTAATAATCCTGCGGAGCGCCGTAAAGATTATTTGACTGGATATGGATATGAAACAGGCTTTGTATGTCATTAAATCTCCTCAGGCTTTAAATTAATTATATTTCATTAAAATGAAGCCTATATTTAAATATTTACATCCTTTAAAAACAAGTAAAACATCTGACAAACAAACAACAAGAATCCTGCTAAAGAATAAGCAGACTCAGGTTTACAGATGCACTCATATATCGGCTTATAATCGGCAGCCGATTGTTTAAAAACAGCCGATGATCAGATTATATCTTGGAAATCAGTAGGAGCAGGACTGAAACTGTGTGATTATTTTTAATCACAATGACATTGAATTGCATTGAATTACAATTTCACAACTTTATCAATAATTTGAAACAAGACTCTATATCTATCAGTAAATGTCATTAATTGAATATCAGTATTTTTCCAATTCCAGTAATAGAAAGACCTAACACGGTCTCACACCCATGGCGTCAATATTTGACGACACTTGACCATGCGTCAATATGTTGACGCGGAGGGTATACCTTTCGCGTCATTTTTTGACGAACTGGGGACTTCAATACTATTGGGTACGCGAAATTAAACAGTTGTCGCCTGGCATTGGGGTTAGGGAAAGGTTTGGGTAGGGATGTCATTCTGTAATTCTAACCCTAAACCGACGCGAAAATGGTAGAAAATGGTAAGAAAATAGGAAAGAGAATGCAACGGACTTAGTAGTGTTGCAGTCCCCAGTTCGTCAAAAAATGACGCGAAAGGTATACCCTCCGCGTCAACATATTGACACATGAACAATCACTCAATGTGACGTGTGCATGAACCCTGAAGAGTTTATCCTGTAAGATTAGTTCATCTGAAGTTAGTACTCGACTGCATTTACTACACAACTCTCCTTTATGTGCTGATGTTGTTGTTGTTTTGTGATGGTGATACGAGTCTTACCCTCCAATTAAACCTGCTGAGAGAGAGAATCAAGATTAATGATGTCTGATCATCAGTCTCCCAACAGAACATCAGATCCAAAACAAACCATCAAAACATATTACAGATTATATTTAGCTTGAAGAAAATTAAAGCTATTTTAGATTAGTTTTCCATTATTTATTATTATATAAGGACATCAAATTATATACAGGGTGAATTGGGCCAGTTTTTGACATTGAGATGGTTTTACAGTACTGTACAGTACTGATCAGTTTACAGTAGGAGTGAACGGGGCACAAACTAATGCAGGGTTAATTGTAACACGGTTACTTTACATATTTCTACAGATCTCTTACTGTCAGAAGATCTCCTGTGAATTTGTGAAAGTTTTTATGTGTTTTGGTAAAAGATATTGAACATAGAGATGACATTAATATTTATTACACAGCTATTCTCAGCAACAATGTCTGTGTCCTTGTGCTTCAGAAATTAGAAATTTAATTTTTAATAAAAAAATAATAATATTTGTGATTAATAATAATTAAGATTTTTAAGAATGATAAGCATTTTCTTTATGCAAAACATTAATTTAATATGGAGTAATTTGTGAAATAAGTTTTTATGAGATTCAACGTAAAAAGCTTTTTGTTTATTTAAGCAGTAAAACTGGGTTCAATTTACACATAAAAATTTCCTTAGCAGGGCCAAATAAAATTCTGTTAGAATTATTTATACTGAATTTAGATGCATAAATATTGAATTTAAACATTTAAGTGTGTGTGCGCGCGTGCGATGCGTTCAATGCGGTAAATTATTAATCCTTTCACACCAATAACCTAACATACAGTATGTTTAAAGTCCTTACCCATCATGCCTTGCAATTACTCATTAAAACAAAGCGGTGGAAAGTGTGTGAAGTGTCTAATGCATGTATTGATCGCAGCGTGTGAAATATATCTCATCTTTCTCCACTGTGCACATCTCTGTTGATATCAATGTTTTGCATGAGTGCTTTAACTGCACCTCGGTTTTAGACGATGACCTCTGGTAAACCCCAGACAGATCAGGTTCACACCAGCTTTATCGTGGGTTATATCTTGTTGTTTAAAGAAGATGTGACAATTAAGATGTAAATTAAAGCATTTCGATTCTGATTTTTCAAATGTGTGTATACTGTACTTATTCCAGCTGAAGGTCAAAGTCGCATTTGAACTCTCTTTAATGTTAAATTCAGTCAGGTGTGCGCTCGGGTCGAGGAGGAGGACAAGGAAAGTCTGCCAGCTATTATTTTTAGCAGATACTGATCTTTTGTGTTAACCTCAGCCGTGTGTAGACAGACATCAGATGACCAATGCTGTAAGGTTTGGTTTCCTTGGCCAGTTGTTTTGCTCATTTAAACTTTGTTGTACTTGTTTTTTTAAATCAGTAGCTGCGTTTCCATTACATATTTGTGCAAAAAATATGTGTTATTTGCTAAATGTTGATAAAAACTTTACTAAAATGACAGCGTTTCCACTATGATATGTGCCTTAAACGTTTTACCTCCGATGACAAGTCTTTCCAAATATTTTTGGTAGATCTACTAATATTGAATCCAACTCACTAGCTATTATTTTTAATTGAAGAAGACTAGGACGGTTGACTAGCATTAATGCCAATGAAAGCCTCCTATTGACAGTTTCAGCAGTAACAACATAAACAAGCGGCTTTCGTGGTCAACATGTAACTTCTGGTAAAGTCCGCTAAGAATAAATAACAACAAATTTCTTTAAACGTAGTTTATTTATATAACAAGTAAAATAAACAACACATAGATTACCTAGGAAACCAAAACATTTGTTATTTTATATGAGGTATTTGTGAGAGTTCAGTTTAGCAACTAGTCAGACTGTCAAAAAAACGGAAGTAAAGTTCGGACCAGATGTGATGTGCCTCCGATGAAAGCGTCTATACTTTTGGGAGATTACTGCATCATTTTCAAATAACGATTATGTGACGTACATCAGGTGACCTAAAAATGTGAATAAACATTGTTTACCTTGCAGTTTTGCAAAATACATATTTTCTAATTTGCCTGAAAAACCTCCTTAGGCGAGCGTAAAAACTTTTTTACGATATATGGGAGGTTTTGCAAAATTTGGCGACATGTTTCCATTGCCCGTTTTTTTTGTTCGCAATGTCAATTTTTGCAATTTAAAGAGTAATGGAAACGTGCCTACTTTCATGAACTTACATAAAAATACAGTAGATCCTTGTTTATTTTAAAGATTAATTATAATTTAGATCTATGTTAAGTTGAGATATGTCTACACTGCAAAAAAAACATATTTTTAAGGAAAAAAATCTTAGCATTTTGTCTTGTTTTCAGTAAGAATATTTTAAAATTCTTAAATTAAGATGCTTTTCTATATGAGCAAAAAGACCCAAGAAAATAAGACCAAAAATATCAAATTTAAGTGATTTTGTGCATAAAACAAGCAAGAAAAAAAAATCTTGAACATTTTTCTTAAATACTAAATTCAAGAAAAATTCAAGAAAAAATTGCTTACCCCATTGCAGATTTTTTTGCTTGTTTAAAATCACTTAAATTTGATATTTTTGGTCTAAAAACTAGACTTATTTTCTTGGGTCGTTTTGCTCATCAAGAAAAAGCATCTTAATTTAAGAATTTTTTGATATTTTTACAAAAATATTAAGAATTGTTTTTCTTAAAAATAATTTTTTGCAGTGTACGTATCAGTGTGATAATCCCCTTTTGTGTTGATAATCTCGAATGACCAAATAACAATCAAACCCATGATAGACTGTAAACAACAACCTACCTGTTCTCAGGTCAGGTCTTGATTTTCATTCAAGTATCATAATATCCTAAAACTGTTTACAGTAATTCAATTAAAATGTTTTTACTAAGACGTCAAATGCATTGGGCAAACACTGATTTGAATATATGATGTGAGGTTTGTCTTTCTCTCTGCTGCTCACAGTGAAGTTTTGCCGGGTAATTACCATCCGCCCAAAATGTGATTAGTAATCTCGTGGGAGCCAACGGATCGCAGGAAAACATCTCCACGCATCGACCAATTACAAATGACACTACACACCTCTGTTGTCAGTTTGTATCCATCATAATCATCATGTGCAGCGCAGTGAGAATATTAATCGGACATTTATTGACACAATGAAAACCCGTGGTGCTCCCAGGTCTCACGTCATGTCAGAAAACATCCTGTACTTCCTCATCGGGTCACGGCGAGCATCACGGCCTGCTCACACAGTTTGAATATTATTCATGGACAACCTCATGCAGTTGCTCACATTACAATGCACGTTGTGGAATAGATATGATCCAGCGTTTGCATCGATTGTGAAGGATGAAATACAATATTATTTCATACACAAAGCCACCGGGACGCTTTTGTTTTGGTGCGTAAGGCGATCCCACGTATGAAGTATACAAGAGAAATTTAGCTTTCCAATGCATCATCTCTCTTGTTCTACTGTAATGAATTGATTTTCACAAACTGGCTTTCAATTTTGGCTTTGCATTAAGAAAATGCTAAAACGGTATGTAGCTGTAAGGCATACGGTATAGCTGTAAATGCATTACATATTAATTGAGCCACATTCAGGCTCTCTCTCTCTCTCTGTTTCTCCTAAAGCCCTCAGAGATCTGATAACCTAAAGACATAGATCATAGAGTTGTGTGAGCAGTAGATAGGATCTGCAGTGTCTACATAAAGAAGAGCCGTGTGTTAGAAGTGAAGCCGGCTGCTTATGTTTTATTGATGATGGCCTCTCTTACCTTCAGACCAGCCATACGTCTTCTGTAGCCGTGAAGTTCAGTGATCCTGGAACACTCGAGCAAAACTAACGGCTTCACGGTATAAATTATGATTAGTCCCTGTGTTTTTAAAGTTCATGACTTTGCTAGGTTGTTCTCTTAAAGATGCATGTCTCTGTGATATTCTGCGGTCTACAGTACACATGGCTCATGTCCTTCAGATTTGAGGTGTCAGTCATATCTGTTTGTTTCGGATGTCACATGCAATGCTGTTTCTTTCTAATGATGGTGTGAGGAAAAGGTTTGGCATGGAAACACGACTGCCAGTCATTGTGACCGATCGTGATATAAAATATGGCACATGTCAACTTTTTATTAAAAGCATTGGGAAGAGTAAAACAAATAAAAGCTGCATACCAAAATGAAAGACATCGGTGAAGTTCCAAATGCAATAATAAAAATATCTGCAGAAAATATCCAATGTACATAATCCTGATCCAGAGCAAACAGATTTTGATTTGATTTCAGCATGTTTGTGTTTTTACAGCAGCTGTCATGCGTGTATTTATGTTTTCTCCTGGAGCGCTGTCATTGTGTGTAATGTCTGAAGACAGCAGATTGACATTTAACTGTCGAGTCTGCAAGCATTACATCACACACAATTGCAGACATTGAGTGAATTAAATGAAGGATGTGTAACAGAGAGAAATATTGATTCATAAGCTTAAACTGATTTTACTTCATATCTACTGAATTTAATATCAGTTTTGACTTAGTGTTGCTAGGTGGTTGCTAAGGTGTACCTGATGCTTGTTGCTATGGGGTTGCTGGGATGCAGGGCACACCTATCTGCATTATGTGTCATGTCAAAATATGTCTGAGGTGCGTCATGTCAAAATATGTGTTAGATGTGTCAATGGAACCTATGTGCATCATGCATCATGTCAAAATATGTCTTAGTTGCGTCTTGTCAAAATATGTCTTAGTTGCATCATGTTAACCTATGTGGATCATGTAACATGTCAAAATATGTGTTAGTTGCGTCTTGTCAAAATATGTCTTAGTTGCTTCATGTCAAAAAAAATGTGTGTTAGTTGCGTCATGGTAACCTATGTGCATCATGCGTCATGTCAAAATATGTTAGTTTCATCATGTCAAAATATATGTTAGTTACGTCATGTGACCTATGTGCATCATGCGTCGTATCAGGGGCGTCGGACTGGGGGTAAAACCAGTACTGATTACCAGGGCCCCAAAGGAAGAGAGGGCCCTTAAAAATTCTGAAATATGTTATGGGGTGGGGCATGGGGGCCCATCAGGACTGCCTATGCATAGGGCCCGAGATCTTGTGCAACGCCCCTGCGTCGTATCAATATATGTCTTAGTTGCATCTTGTCAAAATATGTTTTAGTTGCATTTTGTCAAAATATGTCTTAGTTGCGTCATGTGAACCTATGTGGATCATGCAACATGTCAAAATATGTGTCAGTTGCGTCATGTCAACCTATGTGCATCATGCGTCATGTCAAAATATGTTAGTTTCATCATGTCAAAATATATGTTAGTTACGTCATGTGACCTATGTGCATCATGCGTCGTATCAGGGGCGCCGGACTGGGGGTAAAACCAGTACTGATTACCAGGGCCCCAAAGGAAGAGAGGGCCCTTAAAAAGTCTGAAATATGTTATGGGGTGGGGCATGGGGGCCCATCAGGACTGCCTATGCATAGGGCCCGAGATCTTGTGCAACGCCCCTGCGTCGTATCAATATATGTCTTAGGCTATGTCCACACGAAGCCGGTGCATCCCCTATCCGATCATTTTTTTTCCTTGCTCTAAAAAAATAATCCGTACACACGAAACCACTGAAACCGACTGAAAGCGGTGTAGTATGCCGGACCAGTATGGGGCGCTGTAATTCTGCCACAGATATACACTATACACGTAGAAGAAGACTTTGAGCATGCACATAACCAACGTATGGTGTTGTCCATTATCGCTTGTTGGTCACCACAATTGCATAGAAGCAATAGATTTTGCTGTAATAAAGCTAGTAGGCTTTAGTAGCTTCTGTAGCACGAACACAATCACGTAGTCCACCGTTATTGTTGCTGCTGTTACGTGTGACGCTTCCGACACGTGATGTGATGACGTTTTCGCTTCACAAAATATACGGATTGGCTGTACAGACGAAACCGCAAGGGTGTCGGTTTCAGATTTATCCACTTTAGGACCCGGTTTCAAAAAATAGCGGATTCAGTCTCCCAAAACGCCGATCCGTGTGGATGTAACGCCAATACGATAACAAATTTATACGTATGCAGTGATACGCGTCTCCGTGTGGACAGCCCCTTAGTTGCATCTTGTCAAAATATGTCTTAGTTGCATTTTGTCAAAATATGTCTTAGTTGCGTCATGTGAACCTATGTGGATCATGCAACATGTCAAAATATGTGTCAGTTGCGTCATGTCAACCTATGTGCATCATGCGTCATGTCAGAATATATGTTATTTGCGTCATGTAAACCTATGTGCATCATGTGTCATGTCAAAATATGTCTGAGGTGCGTCATGTCAAAATATGTGTTAGATGTGTCAATGGAACCTATGTGCATCATGCATCATGTCAAAATATGTCTTAGTTGCGTCTTGTCAAAATATGTCTTAGTTGCGTCATGGTAACCTATGTGGATCATGTAACATGTCAAAATATGTGTTAGTTGCGTCTTGTCAAAATATGTCTTAGTTGCTTCATGTCGAAATGTGTGTTAGTTGCGTCATGGTAACCTATGTGCATCATGCGTCATGTCAAAATATGTCTTAGTTGCATCATGTAAACCTATGTGCACCATGCGTCATGTCAAAATATGTTAGTTGCGCCATGTGACCTATGTGCATCATGCGTCATGTCAATATATGTCTTAGTTGCGTTATGTGAACCTATGTGGATCATGCAACATGTCAAAATATGTGTTAGTTGCGTCTGGTCAAAATATGTCTTAGTTGCGTCTTGTCAAAATGTGTGTTAGTTGCGTCATGTCAACATATGTGCATCATGCGTCATGTCAAAATAGGTGTTAGTTGCGTCATGTCAAAATATGTGTTAGTTGTGTCATGTTGACCTATGTGTATCATGTCAAAATATGTCTTAGTTGTGTCATGGTAACCTATGTGCATCATGTGTCATGTAAAAATGAGGCATAGTATAGGTAGGCGAATAGGAACCATGTGCTACAGACAATTGATTTGGCTTTACATGAGTCATCTAACATTGGGAATAAGAGAAATTGATATAGTTCAAAATGTTAAATACTAGCAATTAAAATAAATACAACATTCAGATCTAAAGCTAATGCACGTTTGCATCACGTATAACATCCGATCTGCTCTATCCTTCATCTGTTTTCCATATTCATATGTACCTGTTCACAGTATGTGAGTGTAATTATTCAGTTTCTGCTCTGTAATACATCAGCGCTGTTGTTTATGACCCAAGGTCACGGCTCTACAGCCGTACAATGAAAGTCTTGATGGATTAGTATTTGGCTGGGTTGTGGACCACATGAGACAGTGACAGATACTACATTTCAAAGATGAAGGTATACAGGTTTTTTGGTGCTATGCTGTCGGACTTAATACCGGATGAATAATGTTTCCCACCTGAACATTTCTGCATGACCTTAAAGCATTAAAAGCATTTAGGTGTCCCCTTTCATCTTGTGTCACAAACTTATAAAACCCAATATGTCCATTCATATGAAGTAAATGTTAGCAGTCACTAAATGTCAGGGTTTCTGACTCGCTGTTTTTATTTGAAAAACTAACATTTGAGCGGTCATGAAAGCCTATAAGCTCTTTTATATTGCTCTGCTGTTGTACCAATAACATTCAGTCTAATACAGACATCAGATAACACAATATAGGAATCTTCAGAAGTGTCAAAAGTGCCTTTATGACATAAAACCCAAGTGATGTCATGAAAACTCGGTGGGCTTCGTTTGAAACCTCATAGTTATATATTGTTACTTATGGGTGGTTGTTGAAAGCCAAGCCCAAGAGTCCTCGATAATCTCAATGCTGTGACAACATACTGATTTTAAAAATCCACACAACGTCTACATAAACGGCAAAGACATGTTTTTTTACTATTAGAAATAGATTAAATGAAATTGATGTCTATGTGACAGGTGGATGGAGGAGCGGTGTTGAAACTTTATAGTCTTTACTTTCTTTAAGCAAACGTATGTAGTAAATTATGCTTTTGGTCTCTATATGTTATAGGTGACTTCTGCTCAGGGTTTCAGGACAGGTGAGTTGACGATGCCCATTGATCATAGTATTGGTTTATCCTACTATGGAAGTCAATGTGTATCGTCAACTGCACTCTAAAAATGGCAGGGTTATTTTTTACCCATGTTTGGTAAAAACATGGGTAAATTGGACAAAACACACCGCTGTGTTAAAAGTTACCCAATGCTGGGTTAAAAATAACCCAATGTTGGGTTGTTGTTATGCAAACATGGGTTATAATAACCCAACAGTTGGGTTAAAACAACCCAGCATTGGGTCAATTTTAACCCAGCAGTGTGTTTTGTTCAATATTTACCCAAAATTGGTCAAAAATAACTCAACCATTTTAAGCTTATGGACCATAATTTATCTAAATATTGTTTGCGTTCAACAGATTAAAGAAACTCATACATGTCTAGAACAACATGTTGTATTTTTGGGTAAACTAACATCTCAGGAGTCTGCAGACAAATATAAACTTTAAAATATTACACCAGCACTTCTGAATGTTATTAGTTTATATTGTATATGTTTGGTCTATTTCATGTACAAACACTCGGCTGACTTCCCTAATGTATAGGCACCGGTATGCCTCTCTGCTTTTATAGTTGCGCATCGAAGACCCCCGAGCAACAACACAAAATAATTGAATTTATCTTCATATGATGTATCAGGCCACTTCTTAATTTCATCCTCCCACTGGGGCATATATGGCGGGTGTAGTAAATATTTACCACAACTGTTTAAATCAGTGGTTCTCAAACTGGGGTCCGGGGCCCCCAGGGGGGCAGCGAGATGGTGCCAGGGGGGCCCCAGTTTTATGACATTTTATAAAATACATTAATTTATCATGAATTCTGTGAAATTAAACCAAAAAAAAACAAGGCTGCACTACATTGTATAATTTAATGTTTTGTTTAATTAAAATGTGAAGTTTTAGAACTGTTTTTTGTCATAAATTTTCTTTGGGGGGGCCGTGAAGGAATGCATCGTACACAAAAGGGGCTGCACGCTGAAAAAGTTTGAGAACCACTGGTTTAAATCATGTTTTGTGCATCCTCCCACAACATTGTTTGAAGCCATCTGGCTATTGAAATAGAAGTCTTGCACAAAAAAGGAAATGCGTAACATATTTTACTTTAGCATTCGAAAATAAGGTGGATATTATTTTGTTGTTGTATTAAGCAGATCGCTATTATTGCTTAACTTTTATCTGTAATGACCTCAACATAAGAGATATTAAAATTACGTGAAAATTACTTTTTCCACGTTTAAGCGCTATAATTGAGTCCCCAGTGCTTCTATCAACCTGAAAAAATGTTATAAAGATCAGCCCAGTAACTTTGTTTGGGTAAGCCATTTTCTGTAAGCATTGAAAAATGATGTCGTTCAGATTTCGCCTGTTTTGTGAGGTAGGTAGCAAGGCGAATTACAATAATACCGCCCCTTAATCTGCAATATCCAATCACACCACTGCCATTTAGTGCATAGAGAGAGGAAAAATAATAAACAGCACAATTGAGTTTCAGTTACAACAAACCACCATCATTGCAATTAGTGTTTGCACTTCATCAGCTCATTTGCATTTTGAAGGACACACCCAAAAACTGCACATTTTTGCTCAGGCCTACAAATTTGCAATTTTAAGATTCTATAAAAATTATCTGTGGAGTATTTTGAGCTAAAACTTCACATACGTACTCTGGGGACACCAAAGATTTATTTTACATCTTAAAAAAAATCTCATAATATGACCCCTTTAAATGTGTATGTAGAACTCACAAGGTAAAATCCCTCATGTTATTCAAAATATAACAACCCCTTTTATATCCTGAATGCAGTCTCGGTTAGTAATGTTGGTTTTCTTTCTGACATTGTGTCGATGGTTTGATACGGTCCCATTGGTGAGAGGTAATTTTCCATGTAAAGTGTGTCATGATGAGTCTATGATTATACAGAGATGACCGGCCGCACCCGTCAGGCTCCTCGTTGAATTCTCATTAAAAGCCTCCGGTCGGGCCATGTGAAGAATCTTAATACTATAATAATTACTCCTCTGTTAAACGCACAGACTTGATCAAGAGCCACTTTACCAAACGTTTAATAGTTCTGAGGGTCCTGCCGTGAATGTAACTGTATTAATGCTAATTATTTAACATGTTCATTTAAATCAGGTCATGAAAGTCCATTTAACCTTATCTCTTAAAGAGGCATGAAAGAAAGAGGCTTTCGAATTTTACCAGACGCTGTGATACTAAAGGAGGTTTGACCACTCGCACAGTATAAGAAAAGCTTTGAACATGAAGGGCAGAGAGTTTTTGGTCAAATGAAACTGTCAGCGTTCTGTGAAAGTGACTTCATCAAAAGAAAGAAGAGTTTCTATATATTAGTTCACCCATTAATATTAATGGACTTCAAACGATCATTTTTGAGTTTGAACTTAAGCGCCAGAAAGATTTCATTTTTCAGATTTCGTTTTTATGAGGCATGCTATTTTAAGGATGCAAGTTAAGATGCAGGGCATGCCACTAAATTCATTAATTTAATAAAGTAATGAATGAATTATGAATGAGCTGAGAGATTTTTGGTTTAATTGGACCTTGAAGGGTAAGATGTCACACCTTAAGAAAATAATCTTATTAAAATGAGCATGTAATCACATTTAATATTCACTCCAACCAATATCAAATTCTTAACATTTTATGAACCGTTTAAAAGTTAAAGAGTAGGAGAAAACATTGATGGACTGAAACATTTGGCAGATGTCACAGTTATAGTTATGAATAAACATACACACCGTTCAACTGTTGTGACACCGTTGGCATATTAAGTTAGGATATATCCGTTTCTGTCTTCTTCACACCTGGAGTTTTTAAAGAAAATCAAAAATATGGAAATATTTGCATCTTTCTTCATTACTTACATAAAACAAACCAAACCCATATATTTAGTTAAGAGTCATTTGACTGAGATGCTTTCATAATTGTAACAACCATACAGTAATAATAATGCAGTGACAGTAACTTATTAATTTGTGACAAGAGTATGCGGCAAACCGTTGACACCTAGTGGCCGTTGTTGGTATAACCACTAAATGTGTAACACAAACCTCATTTTTTTGATAATGTTATATATAAAATATATACTTTATTGTACTTTTTATTTAATATTTATACCTCCAGACATGAAGCTAATTTGAAGGTGTACATCACCCCCGGCTGCACCAGTTAAGGGATTAAAAAACAAACAAACATTTATTTATGATTTATCTGCTTCATATGGTGCTGAATATGTAACATGTTTTTTGTCTATTTGTTTTCTTTAAACTTTAAAAAACACATTTTAGTTCATATACTCATCTTGTAAGTTCACATAAAAAATGTGAATGAAAACAAAATCTATTAAATGTCTTCCCAGATAGCAGGCTTCTGACTTTGGCATGAGTTAGGGTTAGGGTTTCTGTGCCTTAGTAGATTTAACAAAGATAAAACGAGTAAATCGTATTAAAAAAATTTAATTCTTGTTTTTTAATCAAAATTTGAGTTAAAATAACATAAAAAGATGAATAATTTGAATAATTCTAAATGAACACTTTATTGAGTAAATTCAGCTTCATTTTATCATGTATATCCACTTAAATTTGTAAGAAGTAAATTAACTTAATAATTTTGTGTTGAAACTACATGAATGATTGGTCGGCATGCTGTATGATTTATTATCAGTTAAATATGAAATGACAATTGATTATGACAAAATTTTGCAATAAAAAAGTCTAACGCAACCTCAGATTTACACATATAGTAATTTCGCTTGCTATAGTTTTAGTTTGTTTTGACATCATGATAAATTTGCTATGAATGAGTCCTGAAAGCCATTTATTTCTAGGTATTGATGACTAGTTTGCTGAGAGGATTTGTAATTACAGTTGTTAGCTCAGCAAAAATGACTTCCTGGATCGATATAGAAATCAGCAGGTGTTTCCTTTCTGATCTCTATTTGCTCTTAATAGATATTTTCTTGACTGACTGTGTTAATAAACATCTTTGGTTTGTAATCCTCTGTTAATCCACAGACATAAACTTAATGATGGAGGTGAAGAATCAGGAAACCTCAGAGATTTATTGAGTTGCTGAACGCACTAACAACATTCATCATTTCACATCTAATGGACTTCCGAACGTTCCGAACTGAAAAAAACATGAAATTACATTTCAGAGCCGGGATGCTAATCTGCATAATGATCTTTAAACTGAGACACGCGGCCTGTGGCCTTCAAATGAAAACATTTGTCTTAACAGATCTGCTGATGTTCCTCCTACAGAGAAGCAGAATGAATTTGGTTAGTTTTCATGTCTTTGTTTACAAATTCCTGCCTGCGGCTTTATCCACGCTTGTTCAAAGTGCAGACGTCAATCCCACAATCCACCTCGAGACCGAGATGCTCAGGTGTTGTAGTGAACTGAAATCGCTCACTTGCCTTTGGTCCAATCACGCCAATAGAAACTGGTTAAACAACTCTTTGAAGATTGAAGATATCTTTGTGAAAGTGGGTATATGAAGAAGAAATATAGACACTGGGTCCTATCTTACACCTGGCGCAAGGTGCGACACAAGTGTTTTTGCTAGTTTCAGCTCAATGCATTTATTTATTTCACATCTAGCGCCACGTCATTTAAATCGCAATTGCATTTGTGCGCCCATGGGCATGCTGGTCTGAAAACGGGGTTTATTTTTATGTTATTTAAAGAGCTTTAGTAATATGTCCCATACACATGGACGCGCAGAAGCACACAAACATGAATTTACATTTTAAATATGAAAATGTAAATTAAAATGTAAAAGATTATTATTGTGTCTCTTGGGCATAAATAAAGACAGATTACAGGATTCAAACGGCATGAAGAGCTGCTTCACCTGTAGCCTAGTAATCAGATTTTTTAATTTTAAAAAGTGCAAATATTTTTATTTTGAAGTGTTTTTAAATGCTACCCCACAGATGACTTTGTACCTCTGAATATGGTGAGATGAGAATATTTTTAAGTAATATTTTTCAAAACGCCTCTCCACATGTTTGTAAAGTGTTTATCTCCTGTTTGTTACAAGTACAAAGTATTTTAACTTATGCAAACCTTTTTTTTTTTTGCATATTTGTAAATTATTTGTGAGATTACAGTGATCATGCATCATATTTTATCCAGCCCAGTGTCACGAAGTTTCGTTATATAGTCACTTTTTTTTATTCTTTTTTTGTGATATTATCACGAATTTCCGTGTTTTTTTGGTGATCGTGTGGCGAGTTCCTGTTTTCGTGTGATTATCACGCACCGGTCACTCAACTGCTCCGTCCCACCTTCCTACCATTGTCGCTTCAGTTTAGGGTTAGATTTACATAAAATGACATCCCTACCCAAACGCAAATCTAACCCTAACGCCAGGCGACATATAAAAAAATTAATCAGAAAAAATAGTATAAACCAATGTATAAAGTAACATTTTAATGCAAGCACCAAATCTAACCCTAAACCGAAGCGACAATGGTTAAATAATAGGAAAAAGCAGTTGAGTAACCAATACGTGATAATCACACGAAAACAGGAATATGTTATACGATCACGAAAAAACGCGGAAATTCGTGACTATATAATGAAACTTTGTGAGACTGGGTAGATTTTATCATGCATCATATTTATTTACTTAATACTAAATGACTGAAATAACGACTTTTAAATAGAACCAAAGCTTTAATTACACAAATAACACTTTCAATGAATAAAACACAATGCAATTTAAAACAAAATCATCTTCATTTGCTTTCAGTTTTTCCGCTTACAAACTCTGCCATGAAATAGGGAATCCGCCTAGGCGCCAACACAGCTGGATGGGAGATAAGACACTCATTGGTTTGTTACACGTTACGCCCAAAACACACCCATTACTCATGAGAATTGGAACAACCATTATAGACTGTGTGCCAGGCGCACAAACCATTTTTCCTGTTGGTAAAAAGCAAAAGAGGATTTAGACACACAATAAGTGCTCTTATGCCATGCAATTTAGACCATGCACATAGATTGTTCAAATAGGGCCCTATGAGTATAAAAGAATCACAAACATACTGTAGATAATGGAGATCATGAATTGAAACCTAAGAGGTCCCTGTTGCTCTCTATAAAAACACAGCAAATGATTTATTTCATTATTTTTTATTGCAAACCGCCTCTCTGTTTTATCACGCAGAAAAAAACCTTCGCAGTGAAGCATGAACATCTCATGCCATCTTAAACTCTAAACGGTTTTCACAAAGTTAATTCCCATTCCATCACTCCAGTTAGCTTCTTGTCGTTGTTTCTCTGACCTTAACCCGAGGTTCAGTCGGTCCAGCTGTCAAGACTTCATTAAGTTCCATATGTTCCTAACAGTCTAAACACATGATGAACACTACAGACGTCTTCTGAAGCTCTATAGGAACGGACATGCCGTGTTTTCCACAAGCTTTGACAATAAGCAGTCAGGCTTCAGTGAACCGTGTGTTTTCTTCATGACAGCCAACATTGTCCCAGGAGTGACGGGGTCCGGAGCCGCCCGGAGCGAGAGTGAGACCACGAATAAGAGGAGTCTGATGAAATGCATTCAAGGTGAAATGATAGAGCCTCTTTATTTACTTTCTTCTTTGTTCCTCAGGGGCGTCTCGGATTCCAGACGGTATTTGAACGTGGGCCGTCCCGGTGGTATTTACGATTCAGACGCCTGCCGTGGTGAGACCGGTGACCAAACCCGGAGCCATTCTTCTTTCCTGTTGTTGTTGTTGTTGGAGTTTTTCTCCAACCATTGTTGAGATTAAGCTTTTACTGTCGCTTCATGCGTCTGTGTCATTTCTGGCCTTTTTTATTGTAAAGGATCTTCTTCCATTCCACATTTCCCATGGTGATGTGCAGTCTGTAATCTTGCAAAGCATTTTCTGCAGGCTTTATAATGTCCACTGTACATCTTCCAGCATAAAAGCTGTTTCATCTCAAATTTAGGATTATGCTAGAAAAGGCAGAGAAGTCCTGAGGGGTGATGGGATTAAATCCCTGTAGGTGATGTGACACACCTGTCTGTCATGACTGAAGGGATGAGGAACCGCTTATCTTACAGAAGAACATATAATTTCTCATTTTGAAATTTACTGAATCACTTCAGCCTCATCTGTGCATCAATAGCTAAACTAGTCAGACGTGTCTGTATATGACACGGTAAAGCTGGTCTGAATGTCTGTCACGGCAAACATGAAACTTCTCAGAAGTATTGACTGATAACGGACACATCTCATCATCACATCAGGTGAGCTGCTTCTGCTTTTTATATATGTCTATATCTTATAATATCTCACCATCGTGTGGTTCAGCACCAGATATGCTGCTTTCCTCAAACACATTGATTTTGTACAAAACTCACCAATCTGAAAAGCGCTGTGCTACAGTATAAGTAACTTTTAAATCCTAACTGCTTTAACTTTACATTTAAATAAACAACAATATTTATATTTGTTCCTATAGTCATATTCGTTTCATAAATATTCCAGTCGTACGTCCATAAAATGGAGAGTTGCATCTGTCTTCATTTTGTTTCTAATAAAATGTTTCAAACAAAAATATGTTTGATATCTACAGATTGCCAGTATGCAAAACTTCTTTTCATAAATCAAAAACTCTTTGTCTTCTTTCCTTTTTCTTGACTGTGACAGATGCAGGGCCTCATTTATAAAATCGTGCATAGAAACCAGCCTACATTTCATCTTACGATCATTTATTAAAAATGCGAACGTGTGATCAGTGTTGGGGGTAACGCATTACAAGTAATGTGCCTTACGTAATAATATTACTTTTCCGAAGTAACGAGTTAAGTAACGCATTACTTTTTAAATGTACACATTAACATTTTAGTTACTTTTTAAAAAAGTAATGCAAGTTACTTTTCAGTTTAATTAATTAGATTAAAAACAATAAATTGAATTAATCTGAACATAGTCACGTAGAATTACGCACTATATGCGTGCACGCCTAAGCGGGAACAGTTTGAGTCAGAAACTGAGATGGCAGGCCAGAGCTCGACATTTTTGCGATGGAAATATGCAGTTTCTGAATGCAGAACTTCTCAGTCATAAAAACACCAGCAAGGCCTGAAAGTAACTTAAAAGTAACGTAAGTATTACTTTCCATGAAAAGCAACTAAGTAACGCAATTAGTTACTTTTTTGGGGAGTAACTTTCCCAACACTGCATGTGATTCATATACTGCAAAAATTATTTTCAAGAAAAAAAAAATAGTATTTTTGTCTTGTTTTCAGTAAAAATATCTAAAAATTCTTAAATTGAGATTATTTTTCTTGATGAGCAAAACGACCCAAGAAAATAAGTCTAGTTTTTAGACCAAAAATATCAAATTTAAGTGATTTTGTGCACAAAACAAGCAAAAAAAATCTGCCAATGGGGTAAGTAAAAAAATCTTGAACATTTTTTTAAACACTAAATTCAAGAAAAATTCATGCTTACCCCATTGACAGATTTTTTTTTGTGTTTTTTTTTTTGCTTGTTTTTTTTTTTGCTTGTTTTCCTGTAAATGCATAAAACCTGTTGCAGTTTTGCAATACTTTCCTTTTTTAAATTTTCAATTGAGACAGATTTTCCTCTTCGTTCATGACATCATCCTCCAGGAAGTGACATCATTTTTGATGTAAAAACAACAGCACAAACCTCAGTAAGTGTTCAGTTTTTTTTAATATAAAGGTTGTTTTTGGCATTATTGTGTGTTAGCCTACTTATAATATTGCCAAAGCATATTCACAAAACAACATACAATAGCACAATAATAACAATGATGAAGTACAAAATATAAAAGAATATTTACATCTTGAAATATAAATGTATATAAAATTATTTGAAAGATCAATTTCAGTACTTTAATAGAACAATGTCTATTTCAAATTTTCATTAAAGGCGGTGTCCACGATGTTTGAAAGCCAATGTTGATATTTGAAATCACCCAAACAAACACGCCCCTACCCCAATAGAATCTGGACCTTCTGTTGATAGACCCACCCCACACATACGCAACCCGGCATTTGATTTGATTTGATTGGCTATAAGTGTGTTTTGGTAGTCGGCCCGTTTCCTTTTCCAACGCGTTTTTCAAACATCGTGGACTCCGCCTTTAACATCCTGTTATCATTCTTGCCATTTTGTCATGAATTTATAATGAATACAGTTAATAGAGCTCATATTCAACCAAATCATTTTTGTGAAAGTCCATTATGCTCTTTTTTAAAAATGCTTTCTTAAATGATCACAAATGGTATTGCATATATTCTCATGTATTATGTCTTTCAAACACATGCATACAGTATGGTGTAAAATGAATTATTGATGCAGTAATCAGTTTCTTCTCAGTAACAGCGACTTCATGCAGATAATTATCACAGTCAAATTTGCATCGCTAACAAAAAATGACAGTCAGCAGCCGTGCAATTCATGCAAAAATCTCACTTCAGAGAATTAGTGATGCTCCATCAGGAAACCATACTTAAAACTTTATGGATGACAAAGTGTTTTCCATCAACGCTCTCCAAATTTCCTTCCCACTTAAAATCTGATTCGAGTAATTATCTTACATATGGTACAAACTTGACTGTAAACCACCCAAACCGGATCTGATCTCTGTGGGAATATTTTCCATATAAAAATGCTCTTTCCCAGACAATTATCATTTTCCCGCATAACCGACTTGGGCTTCATTCTGTCCTTGTGTTGATGCATAGCAGGGGAAACGGGAACGGCTGGAGAACTGGCACAGGTTGCAGATGACTTTCACTTCTCTAATTGGATTCCTGCTGCCAGTGATGAGCGTGCAGATTGGACCGCAGCCAGTTGCCTGCATCTGGGTTTGGTCCTTCAAGCTTCAACAGTTGAGTGATTTTCATTCATTACATTCGAGTTTTTCCTCAGAATAGAGAAACTGAAGGAAAAGTGTTGAATGACTTCCAGGAGGAAATGCAGGTAAAAGATGTTTTGCACTGCCATCAAAACTGTTACTAGTGAGCTGGATGAGTTTGAAATGACACCTGGCATTGATGCTGTTAATGCAAATACTGCGTTTGTGCATTATTGTCTGGTGAAAATGTCAGATCAGAACAATAATAGATATCTGACTGAGATTAATGCTAATGTCCACTTCAAGTTTATGTCTTTATGAGTTTGCACCAATACTAAAATTTTGGGGCCGATAGCAATGACATCTACTGATACCAATAGATACCAGTTATTGGAAATGTCAGTAACTGCATTTCTAATAAAGCTTTATGTAGCGTTATTTTCTTAATGTCAAAAAAAATATTGCAAAATGAGGGCGTTTACATTAATCGATGTTATGCGACTAAAACGTAATCTTGTTGTCTAGCGCTAAGTTCCAAAAAGCATGATGTGATGACAGGTGTGTTTGATTTCATATGCTGCCGCACTGACCGACATGCGGACGGCATCAAAATACAGCGAGAGCAACTCAAAAGCATACAAAGTAATTGACTCCCAAATTGCTTTCACTGTATTTTGATGTCATACACACTCAAAAAAATTATTCAAGCCCTTCTTAGAAATGGCACATTAAAATTGTGTTCAATTAATTTATAATACCTCATTAAGAGGAATAAGTATATATATTTAATTAGTCTAACACAAAATGAATATGTACTATAATTTATTGATTTCTTTTTAATTGCGTTAACACAATTAGTTTGAGTTTGGGTTCTGGAAAAAGAATCTCCCAGCATGCTGTGCATGCAACTGCTTTTGGAGAGTAATTTTTTAATTAAGTATTATTTTATGCATTTTTAGGTAAAGAGAAAGACTTAATAGTTTTTAATGTCCGTTTATCTTATTGATTTAGAAGCGTTTGTGTTATATTTTTTCAAATTGTTTGGTTACCATCGTCCAGAAGAGTGGCGCTTGTGGTTAGGTTGTGGGTGTGACGTTTTTCTCTCAATGAGCACTAACTGTGTTAATGCCTGTTTGGAGATCAGTCTCTTTTCACATGCTCATCCAAAGTATCAAATGTTATTATTGTTAGCATGCTAACATGTGCTTATGCTAATTAGTATGATATAAAAACGTTTTATATAAAATAACAGAATTGAGTTATTCAGACTACACTACATTGAGTTATTCAAATTATGCTAAATCGAGTTATTCAGAGTACACTAAATTGAGTTGGGGCAACTAATTGAGTATTGCCATTTACTTTAAATTGAGTTGGTAAAGCAGCTTTTTATGAGTTAGGGGTACACATTCATATTGGATGGAAATCCTGCCCACAATTTTATTGAGTTAATCCAATGAATAATTTTTTTGAGTGCACTTGTCGGTTCTTGTGAAGCTGCATGAAGTCGAACACATCTCTTCTGTCTTGTCTTCCAACCAAACCTACCGCGCCATATTAAAAGAAAGATCATGTGACTTTTACGCACGTCAGTTGACCTGTCAATATATGCAGTATATTCCTTTTTTGAATTTTTTAAGAAACCACCTTACCTGAGTGTAAAACTTTTTAGCCATATATGGGAGTTTATGCAAAATTGACGTGTTTTCATTGGGCGCATTTTCAATTTGCTAAATCAATTTGTGCAATTTAAAGGCTAATGCTGCGTTCATACCAGCCGCGGTAGAGGCGTCAAGCGCGAGTGATTTTAATGTTAAGTCAATGTAAAGACATGTTGTTGTGCGTCTGGAGGTCTTGCAGCGTGAATGAGGTGTTCAGCGCTGCGCGATAGACACGATTCCTCATTTAGCTCACGCGAATGGCGCAAATTGAGCGTTGCTGCAGCAAACGCGCGAGTTGAAAATTTTGAACTTTTGGGGAAAAACGCACCGCGTTAACCAATCAGGAGCTTGCTAGTGATTACAGGAAGCGAGCACAGTTGCAGAAGCCCCTCCCATGACACAAATTTTCGATGTCTCGATGACTACAATTTCACGCACGGCTTTCACGGACAAATAAAGCTAGGAAACTCAAAATGTTAAAGAGGCAAAATAGACGCGGTAGACGCGAATTTGACCCACGGTAACGCTTTGTTTATACACGCGCTTTGCACCGCAACGCATTGATTGCGGGTGTCTCAACAAACAAACAAGGCGTTTATAGTTGACGCGCTCGCTGTTGCACTATTTTTTTAAAGATAGGGGGTGACTCAAGCAAATCGAGTTTGGTCATTTTCAGATGCCGAGCCGCACGTGATTACAAAAATGGGCGTGCACACCTCCATGCGAAATGAGGTTTCGTGCACCAAACGCACAAAACCGCTCACTCCTTGTTGACGTCATTTTTGCTGCGCGCACCAACATTGGCTATAAACAAGTCTTTATGGAACGCAGCTGTTGTCACCCAATTCAAAATAGTCACACAACATGAGTTCTGATGCAGTATATAATCTTTTCTGATCATCAACAATCGTCCAATTTCCAAAAAAGGCTTTTATGTGGCCATTATATGCCGATATATCGGTACATCCCTTCATACTGTATATGTATACCTTGTTGTTACTTTCATCCATGACAGTAACGGTACATTCACACGGGGCGTCAACGATAACGCTTGACAGAGGGCGTGTCTGAAGCATGGCCAACCGCCAATCACAGTGGCCGCCACACATGCTCCTCTGTTCTCCGGTCTTGCATAAATGTAATTGGCTGGCTGTGCATAGGTTATTTGCATAAGCCGATCTGATTGTCTGCCACCAGCGTTGGCTCTTGAAAAGTAGAGAAATGTTCAACTTTTGCCAAGTGACGCGGACGGATCCACAATTCAGTTCGGAAATGCATGACGTCACCCATTAAAAGTAAACGAGAAGCGTTATCGCTTACGCCCCATGTGAATGTACTGTTATGTAATGTTGATGTTCTTACACAGCCGCAGTGGATTGTGGGAAATGTAGTTTCAATGTACTGTAGGCCGCTGACTTGTTGGTTTTGAATCATAGCTTCTGACAAACCCCTGTCAGTTTCTTATCAATAACTCTGAATCATTGACGATTTACAGAAGAACTCATTAGAGAAACATGTGTCCTAAACAGATACAGGTCACTGATCTGTGACCAGCCTAACAGATATTTCACACGAGGGTTCTTCTTCTTTCATTTGTCTTTTCAAGCTCGATCCATCTTACTTTATGATGCCCAAAACGCCATTTTTCTTACAGAGTTGCGTTTGGGTGAAGAGATAAAGTGAGGTGTGAATGATAAATGATGATAGCGGTGCGAGGCGAGCGGCGGGCAGCCTCGTGTGAGACTGACAGACAGAAGAGAGGGGCAATGATGCCAACCGGCCTCCAGCACAGCTGCCAGGGTCGCATCTCACCCCGAGGCTGCCAATCAAACTTCACGTGTAAGCACCTGATAAGACCGCCGCCAGGACGGCCATGAAATGTAAATTAGATTCATGCCGATTCAGAATCGCGGATTAGGAAGAGAAACGGCAAAGTCTTTTCCCGATGCATCTAAGAGGTCTCATATTTATTTTTCTTTACATAGCAGACACAAACAAACGAGAGAGCATTTAACATTTTATTTAAGGAGAATAAAGCCGTGTATGGTTTCTCTGTCTCCTCTTGTTAAATGATGTTAGTGATTGAAAGAGTTTTTGCTGGGTCTCGATGGGAAAATCTCCAAGGCCCCGGTGGCATGATGTACTTGTCTGTAGCGACTAGAGAAGTGTACTTGGATTTGAGGTCTTCTCTGGAGGTTTTAAACCTTTTTTTCTGTGATGTGCTTTGCTTTGATTCTAGATCACCTCATTGTTTTTAGATCAACCTCTCTCTCTGGATTATAAGATGTGATCGATATAAATGTCATTAACATTCTGTTGCTGTTGTGTATGTTTCATTAGGACAAGAGCTTTTCCTTTGATTAAGTCTTAACATCTGAACTGGCTGTTTGTTGGTGTTTTGTGTTATTTTTGTTTTAGATTTTCTGATGAAACATCTCACTGAAGAATCTCTTTCATACTTCAGATGTTTTCAACATTTTGTCATTTATTGTTGATTTAACATGCAAAGCATTGCATATCAGCACAAAACGTCATGGGTTCAAATCTGGAACTCACATGGTGATAAAAAAATATTTATACCATGTAGTCGCTTTGGATAAAAGTACCTGCTAAATGCATGAAATATAATATAATGTAAATATAAATGTAAATGAATATGAAAACATCTAATCTTTCAACGCACGCTGCAAAAAATTGTTTTCAAGAAAAAATTCTTAGTATTTTTGTCTTGTTTTCAGTAAAAATATCTAAAAATTCTTAAATTAAGATGCTTTTTCTTGATGAACAAAACGACCCAAGAAAATAAGTCTTTAGACAATTTAGTATTTAGTATTTAGACAAAAGAAAAATATTATGTATTATATAATATTATATAAAAATTTAAGTGATTTTGTGCATAAAACAAGCAAAAAATCTGCCAATGGGGTAAGCAAATTTTTCTAGAATTTTTCTTGAATTTAGTGTTTAAGAAAAATTTTCAAGATTTTTTGCTTACCCCATTGGCAGATTTTTTTGCTTGTTTTATGCACAAAATCACTTAAATTTAATATTTTTGGTGTAAAAACTAGACTTATTTTCTTGAGTCGTTTTGCTCATCAAGAAAAAGCATCTTATTTTAAGAATGTTTAGATGTTTTTACTGAAAACAAGACAAAAATATTAAGAAATTTTTTTCTTGAAAATCATTTTTTGCAGTGTACTTTTTCTTTTCATGCAATGATGGTCAAAGCTCTGAAGTAAAAAACAATTCAGTTTTATTTTTCAGTTTTGCTGTGTTTATTAAATGAACACGTGCTGATTTATTCAGTATGATCACAGAATGTGTGTGCGGTTTTGTGGACACACGGCTCGTGAATCCTCATTGAAGCTCCGCTGCTCGGTTTGTGATGCAAAGTCCTGCTGGGTCGAAACAACATGAAGTGAATGGTGACAGAATTTTCATTTTTGGGTGAACTAATTCTTTACAAAGACACAATATTCATGCTTGGCTTCAACACCGAGTCTTGCACGAGTGGAAAGTAATATTGGTATCGAAAAAATATGCAGAAAACCAAAGATTAATTCCCATATGCAAGAGTCTCTGATCTGAGGTGTAACAGATAGGAATTTTGGGATGGTTCGGAGATGCGAGATGAATATTTATAAAAAAAAGTGCTGTGAGGTTTTCAATGAATATGTAGCTCTGTGGAAGGTTATCTCGGTCAGTTGAAAATATTCATGAGTGCACAGGAATTTGATCGGAATGCATTGTAGGATTCCCACACGATATAAATGTAATATGTTTATACATTCCCAGAGTTATGTACCTAAATGCAAAAGTTAGAATAAGAAATGATAGCAGGGCATGTGATGTATGAGCAGGACAATGACATAATGACTTAAATAACAATGGGATGTCATTATTATTCATAGATGTTATCTTTTGTGTGGTTGGATAGACATGTAAATTATAAACATAATAACAGCATCTAAAATGTTTATGGATGATTTCACACCATCTTGGTTTTATTGTAGATGTAATATATCCTGTAGCTCAGTGGTAGAGGATTGCATTAGCAGTTCAAAAGGTCATGGGTTCAAACCCAGTGAACACACATGATGATAAAACCTTGTAATGCACTGTAAGTTGCTTCGGAAAATGAGTCTGCTTAAAGCATAAATATATTTAGCTTAATCATGGAGTTCATCACCTTATTTGACATTATAATACACACACCAGCCTGGGGCCTCATTTATAAAGCATGCGTACGCACAGATTTGATCGTAAAGTGTGCGTAGGCAAAAATCCACGATAAAGTCCATATTTATAAAAACTGTCTTTGACGTGGAAAAGTGCTTAGCGCCACGTCAGGGTCTGAGCAGACGTACGCACTTTTGCGTGTCTGATTGCTGCAGGTTTTTGGAAATATAAGCCATTCTTGCTGTTTGAAATCGGGTTTAAACATTGATAAGCGCACTTTTATATGTCTGACATTAATTACGCATCGTTTATAGGCGGAGATCTGAAACTGCTCGGCTGCGCGCACAAGTTCAAGTTCATTTGCGATTTATAGATTTGAAAGCGGTACGCGCGTTTTCTGCGCGTACGTTCGGTTTATGAATCACACGTACGCATTTTTGTTAAATGATCATAAGATGAAATGTAGGATGGTTTTTATGCAGCATTTTATAAATGAGGCCCCATGGTCTTGGCCATGTTAGTAGTTGTATTCTTACTGATTTTATGTGGTGGACAGGTGTCTTTATGCAGCTAACGACCTTAAACAGATGCATCTAATTTAGGATAATAAATGGAGTGAAGGTGGACATTTTAAAGGCAGACTAACAGGTCTTTGAGGGTCAGAATTCTAGCTGATAGACAGGTGTTCAAATATACTTATTTGCAGCTGTATCATACAAATAAATATTTAAAAAATCATACATTATGATTTCTGGATTTTTTTTGATTATGTCTCTCACAGTGGACATAAACCTACAATGACAATTTCAGACCCCTTCATGATTTCTAAGTGGGAGAACTTGCAAAATACTTATTTTCCTCACTGTGTATATATATATATATATATATTTGCATGAATGTACTCTGTATATTGGTGTATTTTCATTATAGGAGGTAAAATGAAGTGTCTGGTTAACTGATATGAAACGTTCAGTGTCAGCGGTCTGGATCATTTGTTTCTCTTACAGTCATTCAGTGTCTATCCGAGCGACACGCAGTGTCATTGATAACTCAATACAGGAGGATGAGCATCACATTTAGACCGGTGATTAATGACAATTACACGCTTGTGTAGCTCTTGTTGATGTTTCTTATGTCATTAATCATAATCACATCTCTTAATACTGAACACAACACAATGACACATCAATGACTTTCATGTCCGCTGTCAGTCTGACACCATCACTGTCCAGATTCACACAACAGTACAGAGAAATCTGTATGACAAATATAATATTTAGCTGTCACTCTATTGTATCCTTCATAGAAGCACATATAAGAGCATTCAGTGTCTCTGTAGCTTAATTGGTCAAATATTGTGTTAGCGTCAGCAGGTTGTGGGTTTGATCCCCATGTGTTCTGCAAGTCACTTTTGATAAAAGCATCTTCCAAATGTATAAAAGTAAATGAATTTAGTCTCCACCACTCAGTAGGGCACAGGACAATGTTCATATAGGGTGAATTCTAGTTGGAAGTGATCATCCTTATTCCCTTCAAAGATCACAGCTCTTGATGTGTAATCTCTCGAGCACTTGGCAAATGGAGCAAATTTTTCATTTTATATGGAGTGACTTTTAATGCGACGTCCCCTTTCCGAAGTGCACAAAAACGCTGTTTGGATTTTGCCCATAGATTCTGTCTGAAGATGCCTAGACTAACATTAAAGCATTACAAATAGCTTCATTATAACAAACACAAGCCATCAAAAGCAGGATGTCTACATGATGAGAATTCTAAATCTACTTTTAAATAAAGTGAGTGGTGTGTATTATAATAAATAAATAAAATACATTTTGTCAGTTTATTGATCATGTACGCTCTGTAGAAGAACTAAAACGCCCAAAAGATGAGTTGAGACAACATGCCCCACTGGACATTACATGCAGATTACAGCCTGTCATTCATTTAAATCTTAATAACGGATAACAATCACAGAATTAAAACTATCCTATCACAAACATTTAGAGAAAATCAAAGAGCTGAAACAGACACACACAGATCTCACAGATACTCTGATAAACCAAACCCAATCTCAAGGCAAGTCGTTGTATAGTCACAAAATAATTGATTTATTTAATCATGTTTATGGACACGATGTTCTGCTTTATTCGTCTCATTAAGCATGAATGTCTTTTTCGTGTTACTCGGCAAATAAAGCTTTTTATGTTCGTGAAACAACTTTCTTTTTTGTGTCGTTTTATTTTCTCATTTTTTTACCATTATCGCTTTTGGTTTATGCTTAGAACAAGTTTCTGATACATTTCAGACATCCTAACCTCAACTCTTACCCCAACCCCAAGCGAAAATAGATTAAAAATAAAAAACCGTGTAGAAACCAATACATAAAATTACATCCTAACCCAAACCCCAAATCTAACCCCAAGCCCAAGCGAAAATAGTTTAAAAATAAAATAAATAAATAAATAAACATGTAGAAACCAGTACATAAAATTACATCCTAACCCCAAATTTAACCCCAAGCGACAATGATTTAAAAATAGGGGAAAAACCAATACATAAAACGGCATGAAAAAGAAGACATGAAAAGCTATTTATAGAAATTTGTGCTGAGTGACACGAAGACGTTTATGCTCAATGGCACGAAAAAGCAGAAAATCGTGTCCATGAACACGGATAAATAAATCAGGTATTTCGTGACACTAATCTTTTTTGTTTAAATGTAGCTTAAGTAAATTGATTGCAACCACTTACCTTAAAAAAATTGATTAAATTCAATTAATCATTTTTTTCAGTGCAGCCAAGTTTGAGGCGTCAAATTCACGTCTGCCGCGTCTAGTTTGCCGCTTGAACATTTCGAGTTTACTAGCTTTATTCGCGCGTGAAACTCTAGTCCTCGAGAGATTCACGTGGAAATTCACGTCATGGGAGGGGCTTCTGCGACTCCACTCGCATCCTATAATCAAGTCACTACTAGAGCAAGCTCCTGGTTTTCCGCCAAAGTTAAAATTTTTAACTAGACACGCGAATGAGGCGGAATTGCGTCTACCGAGACCTCCAGACGCTCATCAACGCGTCTTCACATTGACTTAAAATTGAAATCACTCGCGCTAGACGCCTCTACCGCGGCTGGTGTAAACGCAGCATTATGGTGTATTTACACAAGCCGCGGTAGAGGTGGCAAAAACGTGCTATTTGCGCGTAGTTGGACGCTTGAACATTACTTCATTTGCGCGTGAAATTCTAGTCATTTGAGACATTCACGCGTAAATTCGCATCATGGGAAGGGCTTCTGCGACTCCACTCGCATCCTGTAATCACGTCACTGCTAGAGCAAGCTCCTGATTGGTTAACGCGGCACAATTTTCCGCCAAAGTAAAAAAAAAATCTAGACACGTGAATGAGGCGGAATCGCGTCTACCATGCCGCGCTAAACGCCTCATTTATGCCGCATACGCGCCTTCACATTGACTTAATATTGAAATCACTCGTGCTTGCCGCCTCTACCGCGTCTGGTGTGAACCCTGCATTAGACTGTAAAAAATATGGACGCAGTGTCCATAATGTCACCCATAGGTTTGTGAAGAGCTTTTTTGCACTTTATAGTTGGCAAGGCCTGGCGTCGCCATCTTGGCAGTGCATCACCGCGCATCACTTGCGGATAACCGAATGGGCAAAAAGTCGATGAATTACAGTTTAACTTCTGTGTTGTCTTCACGAAAGAGAATGGAAGGTTGCACCTTGATAAAATCCTACCAAAGAATGATCAAACTAATTTGCTATTTTATATATTTTTTGTCAGCATGCTAACAACACCCCTTTAAAACTGATGTGGTTTTTCAAAGCAGTGTTGGGTCAAAAAGGGACAAACCTATCTGCCAGGTTAAATAAACCCAAAAATGTTTATATTTGACCCAACCATGTGTTAAAAAAAGTAATCCAATATTATTTAGAGTGCAGAGTCACCTGTCGTGTTAAATGGAATCCTTTAGTCTGAGGGAACGCGCTAAGCATTATTTTGCACAGATTATTTTAAGTATCGCAAACACTTTAAAGCAGTCCACCGTCCCTCTATCATCTCACACAAACATCTGTGCATGCATCAACTTCCCATCCCATCTTATATCTCTCATGAAGAAACCATATCCATCACGGCCCAACGGACCGACTCCTATCATCTCCACAGATGCTCGCTGATGTCATTATCCACAACAGCAGAGAGAAGTGAACTACAGCTTCACCTTTATTGGCAATAGGAGAAATATATAGCGGTGTGGCTGAGTGTAGATACGCATGAAGCTCAGCGCTGCCATTATTCAGATGGAGGCCGATAGCTGCAGTATCAGCAGCCGAGTGCGTTTGTGTCTGCGGGACGGCAGCGATTTCATTTCCAGGATTTATGACTTATTGTGGAGGTGGTTGAGAATCTGTTAAAGTTATAAACAAGAGGTTTTGTAACTCTCTGAGAAGTGGGAGAATTGCACACACATGCGTTTCAGTGTCTGAGGCTGAATTGTCATTTAATGCATCGTCTGGTCGCGCATGGGCAAGATTGTAAATTCGTGGGTGATGTCTGCACGTCCACAAATGTTCAAGAAGCTTCTGTCCACATCTGGTGTGAAAATACGAGTATATTATTTCAGTCTGATGTCATTTATATTCATAAACAGCTTTGTTAGTTTGGACTCAAGTGTTCAATATTAACAGACTGACTGCATCTAAAACTGTATTTGTTTAAATATTTGTGAGGTTTCTGCTGTAGATGACAATTTACAATGCGGCTCTCATTTATCAGTCACTGATAGAAAAGCATTGTCAGAGAAATAGCACAGATTTTGTTGCATAAATTGATTTGGATGGGACTTATTTAGTTAACAAATTGAATCATAAACAAAACTCAAAGATCAAATAAAACATAAAATGTTAAAATGTTACAGTAATGATTGTTTCACTTACTTATATACACACTGAAACGTATAATATTGACGTGTTGACAGGACTTATGTTAATTATTTATATATTAACAGCTTTACAGATGTACAGATTTGTACCTATTCCATAAATATTAAAACCATGAAATGTTCATGACTTTTAGAGAATTACACAATATTAAACAAGACTACACTTAAAATAAATAACATTTTTGTAATCATTTAACCATTTTGTAATATTTAGTTTGTTTGCTATGACACACAAAAGACGTTTTCTTCTTTGCAACAATAATTACACCAAAAAGACTTACAAAAGATTTAAATTTTATTTATTTGTTGTAATCCACATTTTTAAAATTCGTACGATTGCGAGGAACAGATCTAAATTCAGCCTTTTATCCAGCGATCACGGCAGCAAACGTAAACGTCAAATTTCAAATCTTGCGTTTGTTATGAATTTAAAGAAGCTTTACGACACATTGCTTTACGGCAATGATATCAAACACTCATTGGCTCTTGCGAGCTACGTCACAGATTTGCGAAAATTGCCGTCTTTCAGTCGTTTACTTTTTTAATTTAAAATGCACGCATTGACAGAGAGAAGCTAGATTAACGTTCTGGTGGATTAATAACTTTAATATTTCTCTGTACTTCATAAACTCCAGAGAGGGCCGCGACTGCCGCACATCGTCATTTTAATTATTTTTGGTACTGCTTTTGAAGTTTCAAAATAAATCTATGTTTAGTGGTAGGACTGTATTAGCGGCGTAAAATATCTTGTAAATGCTAGATTGTTACTATTATTACAAAAATTTTCCTTCACATTTCTGTCCATCACATTGCATAATATAAAAAGAATAAGTCAATATAACGAGAATAAAGTCATAATATTGTGGGAATAAAGACAATATAACGAGAATAAAGTAATAATATTTCAAGGGAAAGGTGAATATATAGAGAATAAAGCCGAAGTATTTTGAGAATAAAGTCAACATTATTAGGAAGTCAATATAACGATAATAAAGTCACAATATTGCTAGAATAAAGTCAATATAACGAGAATAAAGTAATAATATTTCAAGGGAAAAGTCAATATACCGAGAATAAAGTCACAATATTGCAAGAATAAAGTCAATATACCAATAATAAAGGTGCGCTATTGCTGGAATGAAGTCAGTATAATGATAATAAAGTAATAATATTTTGGGAAAAGCCGATATATCGAGAATAAAGCCATAGTATTTCGAGAATAAAGTCAACTCTAGGATAAAGTCAATATAACTACAGGCCCCTAACAGTAAATGAAGATTGTGTTGGGTAATCTACTCCTTCAGTTCCTGGATGTGAAATGCTGAAATTTGAATTATTGAATTTGTGGACGCGACTTTAAATGGACAAAAAATTAACTGCTGAATATTTTAAGGTTGTAAGTTGGAAGTGAAATCTGAAAGGTTAATATGCACTATTAAATTTATTTCATACGGAAAATGTGTTTAAACTGTTTTAAAGTGAAATATTCACACTTTAAATATACAACCATGTTGAATTTCAGCACTAAAAAATGCAAGCCCTAAAAATACAATGCATTAAAATTCAAGCACAGTTAATACATTGCATATTTTTTTAAGTAGTAGAATTCAACAAACTGTTTAATTTCAAAAACATGTCATTGTTTTATTTCCATAACATGACTGCCCTTGTGCAATCGAAATAGAAAATAGGATTTTCTTGTAATACCTCATTTGTCCACTTGGCGGTCAACGCGTTCCTTTTTAAAACATTGTTATAACGTTGTACATTGGTCACACTTGAAACATTGTACCGCTGCTCTGTCGTAAGTGCTTCATATTTCACGTATATTTAACAAGGTTTGTGTTTACCAAAGTTTCATTGTATAATACTGACGAAATCGTGTCCGTGTTTCTGATTGGAGAAGCCGTAGTGCATAATACTATTAACTCCTCCCACCAATCTTTGTTGACTAACGTTTTGCTTTTCAAAAAACCAACATGTATATTTTTATTATAGATATGTTTTCAAAAGAAAGTCTTTTCTCGATTACCTTTAGTATAAAAACGATTTCAGATGAAAATGACAAAAATAATAATGTTACCGTCATTCTGTGTATTGTTTGAAAACATCTGGTCTCTACTCCTGACCAATAGTAGTTATCGCTTCTCGGCCTTTTGGCTAAGATCAAGTGTAGTATCTGTTCTTATCAGTTTAATATCTGATACGTCCCCTACCCGGGGACCATATATTAAATTGATTTTTGGAAACGGGAGATGGAATAGGGGCTTGCTCCGTCCACTCCACGCATCGACCCGGAATTGCAGTACTTCCGGGAACGGTGCACCCCCCTCTCATTGGTTAAAGATAGAATTGAAGTATGATAGAATACTACTTACATTTAATACAAGGAACGTACATTTCAAATCTGAGATGATTTTATAATTATATATTGTGGGGTGAAAACCTTATATCTCATTTGAGTAGTAATGGGTAACGAAGCTACTAAATTAATGAAATTCTATAAAACAGTAGATCTTGAAGTTTATTTTATGAAAAAAGAAATTTTAATTATTTAACTTAGATTGATAATTGAAAGTGTATACTGTGTGAATAGTTTTATTTAGGGCAAACAAATCATTTTAAACTAACTACCCATTTTTGTCATTTAATCTGTTTACAAACAAAAAATAGACAAAATGGTTAATAATCAGAAGGATGAATGTTTTATGAGCTGGCATAATAAAACTGACCCAAGTTTATAACCATACGTAGAGGGTATGCACATGACGTCACCGTCGGCGAGAGGTACTGCGGTTGCGCCCACTGAGTGGCAAAAGACAGAGCGGCAGCATTTGAGTAATTAATGTAACTAAGTATTGTCCACCTTTGCTATCAAGTCCAACTAAATTCAATTTAAGCTTATAATAGTCAGTTTTACTGGCATTTTCGCAGCAGCCCCTATGAAAACCAGCCATTTTGTTGCACGTTTTGCCACTCAACCGAGCTCTCGCGTAGTCATGTGGAAAAGTGACGTCAGTGCATAACCTCTATAGACACTGGTCACGTGATTAACTCCCCCTAGTGGTAATTTTTTGTGAGAGCTGTTTTATTATTATTACTCAAATGCAAGAATTATACAAAGATTTATAAATAAATATATAACTCACAACAAGTGGGAAAAAAATAAACATAAATAAAAATGTAAAGTAAAAAAGGTCATGCCAGTGGTAAATTACAACGATTTAAAGTAACAAAAAGCTTCATAGGTCTTTCTTGCTTTTTTGTTCTTGATTGTGTGTAATGTATTACCATATTTTTTATTTCTTTTATAAAATGTTCATAGTTTGGCTTAGCTTTCGTCAATTTTTTCACATGAATGGGATAATTTCCAAGTAAAATAAAAAGTTGTATAAGGAAGCACATCGTACTTTTGGAAAATAAAAAATACTACATCATACAGATCAATTTGTATTAATATTCCAGACTACCTAGAAATTAAGTTAGACACATCCACCCAAAACAGTTTTGAATATACACAATAAAAAAAGATGAGTGACACATTCTTTGGCGTTACCACAAAATTCACATAAGTTTTCAATATTCACATGGAAACATTTATAGGATACATTTTTAAATCTTATTATTAATAAAAAACTTATTTGTTTTTAACCATACTCTTTTCCAGTTAATATTTTCATATTTAGTCGACCAAAACACTGTTGAACAAGGCAACTAGTTATATTAATATTTTTATTACTGCATTTATCTTTTACTATATAAATATCCCCAATAAATATAGTATCACTACAAAAACTGGTTTGACGATCAACATTTTCAGGATGAAATCCAGGATTTTGTAATAGTAATGCGACTTTATCAGTGATTGCATCAAAGATAATAGCACCCCTAGTGGTAAATCATCGGATTTTCAAAACAGTTATGATGTAATGAAGCCTCGTTTGTTAAAATCAGTTTTGAACCACTGATTCGAAACAAAAGATTCGTAAATGTTTTGAAGCCTCATGAAACAGTGTTTTGAAAGTGACCTTCACTACTTTATGCGGTTAAATTTTATTCAAGCTAAAAATATATAATAATTTTTCACACTCATACTTAAAGGAATAGTCTACCCTTTTGCCATATTAAACTATGTTATTACCTCAACCTAGACGAATTAATACCTATCTTTTTTCAATGCGTGCACTGTACAGTGCGTTGTGAATGTGTTAGCATTTAGCCAAGCCCTATTCTTTCCTATGGTACAAAAAAAAGTTTTATTTTGTGGCACCATACTTACTGGTATAACTCCTCATGTAACAGTCTTTAAATAGGGAAAACACGCAAGTGTTTGGTGGCTTCCCTGTTTGGTACCATAGGAATGAAGGGGGCTAGGCTAAATGCCAACACACCCACGACGCACTGCACAGTGCACGCACCGAAAAAAGACAGATATGCATCAGTTGGTCCAAGTTGAGGCAACAACACAGCTCAATATGGCAAAAGGGTAGACTATTCCTTTAATCGTTTGGTTCATGTGGTACAATTAAATAAAATGAAGTATTTGTTTAAAGGTGTAAAATAAATCTTTGCTGTCCCCAGAGTACGTATGTGAAGTTTTAGCTCAAAATACCCCACAGATCATTTATTATAAGATGTTAAAATGTTCAATTTGTAGGTGTGAGTAAAAATGTGCTATTTTTGGGTGTGTCCTTTAAAATGCAAATAAACTGATAATGCAAACACTGATCACCATAATGGTGGTTTGTTAAAATGTAATCTCAATTGTGCTGTCAATAATTTTTTCTCTTTCTCTCTGCAATAAATGGCAGTGCCATGGTTGGATAGTGCAGATTAAGGGGCAGAATTATTATAATAAGATCCCTTTCTGACATCACAAGGGGAGCCAAATTTCAAAGACCTAATTTTTCACATGCTTTTTCCAAACAGATCATTCTATCTTGCAGTCTAGACTGAAATATTTACAATAACCACATTTTTTACATCTATATTTTAGAGTCTATTATGTCTTTACGACTTCATTCAGAAATAAAACGACTTAATTCACAAAAACTGTTTTGTCGTGCTGACTTTATTCTCTAAATATTACAACTTTATTCTCGTTATATTACGACTTTATTCTTGTAATTTGTATTTTTACTTTTTTCTCTAAAAGCTACTAGTTACATTTAGATGGACCTTACATTCTAACAGAATCTTGTGTTGGTGCTATAAAAAATGCAAGCAAATTTCACCAAATACCAAATACATTGACCTTTCGTAGATCTATTTGGTATAATGCATTGCACAAGGTTTCTTCTCATGACAGACTAAGTGGCAGATAAATGATATCACTGATTTTCAGGTGATAAATACTCTTTTGAAGCTACATTACACTGTATTATTTCACAGTGCCTGACTTCACATTGAATATAGAAGCTAATGGAGCCGTATGACGCCATGCATAATTCATGCTCACTACACGTCTAAAACAATTGTCAAAATACTCGCATGAGAAAAGGTTACAACTTATAACCTGTGAACGTGCCAGGTGACACATTTGGCAGTTTCTTAATATTTAATGCTAAAATGAACAGAAGTGAATCTGATAAAAAAGTTTGATTCTGTGTATTGATTTTGAAAGCGTTTGTGATATATTTTGTATTGCAGACACATCTGCTCTGTGTACTAATGTAATTCTGGGTAATTGGTGAACGGACAGCAAACTAAGGTTTAAATAGATAATTATCAAAGAGGAAAATAATTACCTTCAGTTTGCTCAAAATGAATGCTTTTGAACAAACTCCAGATATACAAAGAACACAACGATCCACACATTTGTATGTCATGAGGACAACATCAAAGCCCATGGTGTGTTAAGATCAATTTAGTAGATTGCCTTCAGTCTGTCTGGATCTGTTATGTTTGTTGTGTATTAATTTGCTGGTGTTTTTGTTTCTTTTGAATATGCATTGACTCATCTGTTAAGTCATAGGACTTTTAAATCAATTTAAAAGTGGTTTGCAGATTATATTATAGTGGTCAATAATTAAATTTAATTCAAATATATTTATATAACTTTATAGAAAATGGTACTTTCGCCCCTTCTTCACATAACTAAATTTTACGGCAAGTTAAACTTTCCTCTATTTTCCTCCAAAGTAAATTCAAGTTTACAGTGCATGGTATCATTAAAAAAAACAATTTCATCTTCTTTGAGTCAAATCACATTTTTTAAGGTTTTAAGGTCAGACATTTTTTTTATCAGAGATGAGATGTACTCTTAAAATCACCTTTAGGGGCAATTTTATAAATGCAAGAACCCCTTTAAAGGTGCAGTGTGTAAATTTTATTCATCTAGTGGTGAGGTTGCGAATTGCAAGCAACGGCACAATCCACTGCACACCCCTTGCTTTTGAAACACATAGAGAAGCCACGGTACCTGCCACGGGACAAACATGTCATCGTCGGAGACAACTTAGTAAAAAAATTGTCCATTAAGGGCTTCTGTAGAAATATAGCGGCACAAAATGGTGACTTCCATGTAAGGGGACCCTCGGTGTATGTAGATAAAAAGGTCTCGTTCTAAAGTAATAAACACATAACGGTTCATAATGAAAGGTCTTAATACACCCCTGATAATATAGTTTTGTATATTATTTTACATTTCTGTAAAGAGAACTTCTAAAAGTTACACACTGCACCTTTAAAAAACAATAGGCGTCATCTGAAGACTTTGTCAGGATTATTGCTATAGAGGTTCATCTGTTAATTCAGCTTTTTCTAGTTAGTTCTCAAATGTGTTATGTTTATTTTTTGACAGACAGGTGGGAGTTTATTTTCACAGTTGGAGAACAGGTGAGGAATTGGACATTGTGATTAAAAAAGTGTTGAGAGATGGAAATGAGACGTCAAAGAAAAAGTATATTAAAGCTTAAAATATCACTTCTGTTATATCACTCCTGTTTTATATCTTATATTGTCTGGGTTTTTTGAGTTTTAATTGAAACAAACCACCATTATGGTGATCAGTATTTGCACTACCAGCTCATTTGCATTTTTAAGGACACACCAAAAACGGCAAATTTTTGCACACACCTACAAAGTGTCAATTTTAAGATGTTATAATAAATAATCTGTGGGGTATTTTGAGCTAAAACTTCACATATGTACTCTGGGGACACCAAAGATTTATTTGACATCTTAAAAAAGTCTTGTGCCATGGCCCCTTTAATTTTAGAGGCTTAATTAAACCTCAGAAGCATTCATGTAAAAATGTACCTACATGTTTGTATAATGATAAAAGTGAACTGATGTGCCGTGGGACTGTCATGTTTGTCTATCACAGGGTTTTTGTGATAAAAGAGACAAACTCAAAGACAAAGCATGAAAAGATGAAGTAGTAACCAAAGCAGAGCGCCTTATTATAGACATTCACAGAATCACAATTACACCAGATCCAAGCTTTCATCCAAACTGCTATGAATCTGAGGATCATTTCTGATCAGATGTAAGGATCAATACATCAATGAATAACTCAAACTAGATAGTCTGAGGATAATGCTGATGCTGTTGCTATGTGGTTGCTAGGGTGTAATAGGTTGTAAGGTGTTTCTTGCACACACTGGTGTTGCTCACTGGAGTCCTATAGACAAAAAGATTAAAGGATATCTCACCGAACAGCTCAACAGAGGCTCAAAAACATTTCAGACATACCAGAATGATTTTTAGTAAAGCTGTTTGTATACAAATAAAAATGATGGGACTTCTGGGTGGTTGCAGTCGAACTGCTTACGTTATTTTGTTTGTATGAACAGAAATAATGATGTGTGCACCATTTACCCAATACCCAATAATCATGCTAAATTCACACTTTTATTTTATTATTTTTTTAACATGAACTATCGACTTATATTACTCTAAATGTTTTTATTATCAGTCATTTATCTCATTATAGTGTCACATCCTCAAGTTCAAGTCATTCCTGCTGCTATTTTTCTTAGTCTCTTGTTGTCTATTTCAGTGGTGTCATGACTGGATTTGTGTACAACTAAGTTCCCATGAGTCTCATTAGATGCAGAAGTGTTTGTTGATTACCTGTGAGAGTAATGAAGGCATCTGTGAACTCAACGCTATTGCAGATTCCCATGCGAGCGCTTGCCATGTGTCAGCAGACTGTTGGATGGCAGATGTATATAAACTGAAACTTATCAAAAGACTAAAAGATTCAGCGTGATTTAAGAAAGTGTACGACGCTTAGAAGCAACAGTTTTAACATTGCATGTGGCACTTATAACATAGCAAACATCACCAGCCTTTCAAATGATAACAAAACAACCTATTTAGAGAGCATTGTAGCCCTTAGGACACAAAATCTGTTTAAAATTTAGCCAAATTACGTTGCTATCTTCTATGATATCTGTTTTTTAATACAGCTCAATAAAGAAAGGAAATCTAGATGCTGCAGGTCAAAAGAAATACCAACAATCATCATTTTCAAATATTGTTATACGGTAGTTAACTGTAATGTTTAAAATAATTCTGTGTTGAATACAGTTTAATATTTAACTCATTCACCGCCAGCCTTTTTGAGAAAAGTTGCCCACCTGCATTTTTGTGATTTTAACAAAAGTTTCACAAAATTCCTTGCAGGAAAAATTATCTTCTATAATATATAAACATACAAATTATATCAAATTAAAGAACACACCCTCTGCTTTCAAACAAACAACAAACAAACAAACAAACAAACAAAATGGGGAAAAAACGTTTCATTATATATTTACTTTTTCCACTTAATTTAACTACTGAAATATGGATATTTCTCTTCAAAAATACAACATTTTGAGCAAAGCTTAAAAAAACGCGTTTTGTAAAGGAATTTATGTTAGAGATCAGACTCAGAATGACTATCAAACATAAAGGCAGTTCAAATAAATCATCAAATCTTTTTAACTTCCTTTTTTGATAAATTGGCGGTTTGGCGCCATCTAGTGGATAAAAGCGGTATTACACTTTCACTTTGAAATTCGTCCAGAAAGGCATATTTATTAGTTAAATATTAACTCATAATTGACGAGATAACTCGTCAATAACTCGTCAATGGCAGTGAATGAGTTAATGCATTTTCCATTTTTAATAGGCTAACAAAAATGCGCAAAATAGTTTTAAATCTGGTTATTAGTGACTATTGTTTGTGTTTGCTGTGTTATTTTTTAGAATCCAGCACAAGTCACTGTAAAAAGTTGGATTAACTTAAGAAAAATTACTTAAAGGGGCATTTCACAAGACCTTTTTAAAATGTTAAATAAGTCTTTGGTGTCCCCAGAGTACGTATGTGAAGTTTTAGCTCAAAATATCCCGGCGATAATTTATTATAGCATGTTAAAATTGACACTTTGTAGGTGTGAGCAAAAATGTGCAATTTTTGGTGCATCCTTTAAAATGCAAATGGACTGATAAAGCAAACACTGATCACCACAATGGTGGATTGTTGAAATTGAAAATCAGTTGTGCTGTCAGTTATTTTCTCTCTTTCTGCACTAAACATCAGTGCTGTGGTTGGATAGTGCATATTAAGGGGGCTGTATTATTATAATAAAATCCCCTTCTGACATCACAAGGGGAGACACATTTCAAGTAGGTATTTTTTACATGCTTGCAGAGAATGGTTTACCAAAACTAAGTTACTGTGTTGATCTTTTTCACATTTTATAGGTTGATAGAAGCACTGGGGACCCAATTATAAAACTTAAACATGGAAAAAGTCAGATTTACATGATATATCACCTTTAAAGGAAAACACCACCATTTTACTATGTTCTTATCCCAACTTAGATGAATTAATACATACCTATCTTTTTTCAATGTGTGCACGTTTAATCTTTGTACAGCGCTTTGTGAATGTGTTAGCATTTAGCCTAGCCCCATTCATTCCTATGGCTCCAAACAAAAGTTTTATTTTGTGCCACCATATTTACTTGTGTAACTACTCATGTAACAGCCTTTAAAAAGGGACAACATGGAAGTGTTTGGTGGCTTCTAAATTCATCCCTGTTTGGAGCCATAGGAATGAATGGGGCTAGGCTAAATGCTAACATGTTGACGAAAGTGCACACATTGAAAAAAGATAGGTATGTATTAATTCATCTAAGTTGAGGTAAGAACGTAGTAAAATATTGAAAAACGGAGGTGTTTTCCTTTAAAAAAAAATAAGTTGAAAAAGCTGTAATGTTTTAAGTGTTACGAATCGAAGTTTTTTTAAGTAGATCCAACTTTTACTTTTTACAGTGTATTACTGTTTTTATATCACACATGTTGATTCCTATATAACTCAGTCACTCATGAGGATTTAGTCAGGATCTGGTCGCCTGTGTAAGCCTTAGGTTATAAAACAGCTATAATGTATCCTAAGATGGAGTTTCTGGTTGGTATAGAAAGACTGGAAATAACATTTACTCTGCTGATAAGAATGTCTTTATCCTTCCTGACATTTAAAAGTTTATTTTCTGTATAGGCGGATAAAGGTCCATCTTTAAACTTCAACAAGGTGTTTCAGGAGCTGCTCTGCTCTCAATAAATGACTGTATTATAGACTGCCTGAAGCTCAATGTATAGATCTTCTATAAGTACAGATAGAGTTCCTGGTAGTTACGATTCGATGTATATGTGTGCAGTCATTGGGTTTGTAGTACAGATCACTCATTTCGAAATGATTAGATGTTGCTTTCATACCCAGACAGTTGACAGTTTTGGTCCAGATTTGGTGCTGATGTGGTGCCAGTCTTCTGTCTGGGATGGTATTTGCAGGGTTTTTGTAATGAATCAATTCTATTTGATCATTTATTTGTTTACTTACGTTGCAGAGGCGTCATTCACTCATTCAATTTACGCTGAAATGCACATAGACTAAAAATAAAAGTGCTTTATGATGCCATTTTTTGGATAATTGGTTGTGTATACAGATCATCCAAAACAGCTTTGTTTAGTAATAAAAGGTTCATTAGATTATAATAAGCGATAAAGAAAATGGTTCTTCTATGGCATATCTGTGAAGAACCTGTTAGCATCTTTATTTTCACACTGCTGTGATAAATGTTTGCTATATAAAAAATGAAAAAGGGCCTTTGATGTACGTGTGTCACAGAATCAATTATATGACCATCCATCCAGTCAAACGCTTGTCTGTAAGGTCAGGATCAAACGAAAGGCGACTGACAGCGAAAGACACTTCAGACCACATTAAACGGCTTGATGGATTAAAAAAAGTGGGTGTTAATGGATCTCCACGGTCTGATGTCTTTCAACATGATCAGTGTTTTTAGTGACACATGGATCAAAGTTACTCATGTATCCTACCCACGTTTACAAAAGCATGGCATCTTTATTAGCAAGCAAACCCCTCCAATAGTGCCCAGGAGTCACAGGTTTGCTGTGGCAAGCAAAACGTTGGTGTTGGCTGATGTAAAACAGGTGAAACTCCCAAATCTCTTTGACCCAAAGCAATGAATGGAGCTCCCCGTGATTTTCAGTGCTAATGAACAATGGTTATGGGATTTTTATTGCGCTTATGAAACAATGACTTCACACTGTAACAGAATGCGAGTCCTGTTTCAAGCCAGAGTTTTTAAGCCATTTAGAATCCAGATGGAGTGTTTAACACCCTAAATTGCTGACCGAAAGAAAAGACCACCTTAAAAAAGATGGTTTTGCGATTGGTCAAGCTAGATAGGCTGGTTGGTTTTGCTGTAGTCGAGTCCAAGTCAACACTTAATCTCTGGTCTTGGTTTTCACTTCGACTTGACTACAACACTGTTGCTGGTTTTAGAGTGGTTTTGGCCACTTGTTAGGCTATTAGACTAGCTGTCTGACCATCAAAGCACCAGTTTTGGCCATTCGTATACATTTATGCATTTGGCAGACGTTTTAACCCCTTACAAATCAAAGATCGTGGGAGCCTTGAGATTGTAATCTGATCATTTTTGTTTACTTATTTAATGTAAAATATTGCATTTAACAGAACAAACAACATCATTAGAAATGTCTAAGACTTAATTGTTTGTATTTGACCTTGATTTTATTCAGAAAAATTGTAGTTACAATAGTGTCTTAAAATGAAAGTCGGAGGCCATAATGAAATATAACCCTCAGTCGTTGTGAAAAATCTCAAGCATGGTCATCATAATGATGTCATAGGTTTAAAGAGCGTTTTTAAGGCAATAGTTGGCAGAGCCTGTCGTCGCCATCTTGGCAATATGTCGCTGTGCATCATTGTGAATGGTTGTGCATCATTGTGCATCGTTGTGCATCACCGTGCATCATTGTGAATGGTTGTGCATCACCGTGCATCATTGTGAATGGTTGTGCATTGTTGTGCATCATTGTGAATGGTTGTGCATTGTTGTGCATCATTGTGAATGGTTGTGCATTGTTGTGCATCATTGTGAATGGTTGTGCATCACCGTGCATCATTGTGAATGGTTGTGCATCACCGTGCATCATTGTGAATGGTTGTGCATCATTGTGCATCATTGTGAATGGTTGTGCATCATTGTGAATGGTTGTGCATTGTTGTGCATCATTGTGAATGGTTGTGCATCATTGTGAACGGTTGTGCATTGTTGTGCATCATTGTGAACGGTTGTGCATTGTTGTGCATCACCCGCAGATAACCGAAAATGGGTAAAGAGGGGGGACAAGATAATCACTTTTTGTACCAGACTGCAAACATATCATTTTCTGCTGTGAAGTTGTGCATTTTAACATTATAGCACCTGGTTTAGACTGAAGTTTTAGCATTGGAACAGAGAGGGTACTTATGGTCATGCACATAACATTACCAGCTTGTGTACCTTCATTATAAGAAACGCAGAAATGCATGAAACTTGTCCATTTTCTAGAACTGACGTTTTGTATTAAACGTTTAGGGTACATTCACTAAGTATTGCCTCTGTATGTAAATGATGATTGGTCACAGCAAAAGCCTCAGTAGTGTTCAGCTTAAAGCACGGCAGCGCTTCATAACAAAATCTTCTCCAAGCCAGCAAACATAACAGGACTGTGCTGTCTCCACAGTTGAAATCATCCACGGTTGCTCTGACAGTGCAGATAAGCGCGTGGGCATTCAGGAATACACAATGGCTTCATCTGCTCAACTATAAACAACAAGAACAAACTGCCTTCAGGAGCCGGATGTCCCCGACTCAAACCCAGCCCAGACCCGCATTGTCCTTCACAGCACTTAAAGCAACGGTTCATCCAAATATGAGACATCATTCACCCTTGTGTTATTGTCTGTCTGACGTCTGTGGAACACAAGAGATGTTAGGCAGACTGTCTTCTTCATCATGAACATATTGATGATGTCCAGTTGTCAGGCACACTAAAAAATACTGGGTTATTTTCAACCCAGTGTTGAGTCAAAAATAGACAAACACAAGCCACTGGGTTGTAACTGAGCCATGTTTTGGACCCAATATTGGGTTTAAAATCACCCAGCATTGTTTTTATAGTGCAAAGGAGCACAAGCAGATTAAAAGTCCAAGAGGAGGTGATGGAGACGTTCAGGTGTAATTGTATCATCAAAAGTGAGAATCTCATTCGGTGATGTATGTTATTCTCGGTGTGATGGTGTATAAGTGGGAACGCTCTCCACTGGAATCACCGTAACAAATTGATCTGACCTCTGTGGTTGAAACAGGCAGCCGACGCTTTGACGCATCCAAATCTCTTCATCCGTGATTTAATCCATTCTCCACTCCCTGGAGATGAGCGTTTGTAGATAAACTACAATCATTAATATTCATGAACTGCAGGACAAAACAAGAAGCTGTGCGCTTTGTGTACAGTTACCACTTGATGAAGCGTAAGATTAACAGTTTGTATTAATTGTCAGTACAGTAAGACATCACGCTTGTGTGCATTTGAATGAAACAGCTTATACTGTTCGCTTAATATTCTTAATACACACCTAAGGATGTTTAACATGCCTCGCAATAGAGTCCATTCTGAGTACATCACAGACATTTTCAAACTTTTAAACAAATTAGTGATGCATTTGTCATGACAGTAAGTTGTTTAAATGCAAGATTTTAAAGCAGGAATTTGTTCCTTACACAGAGTCATTGCTGAGGGGACTAAGAAACACAACAGGTCTGAAGATCATTCGGGTGAGTAAATGATGAATAGCAAGTTGTGAATTGTTTCTTTAAAGGGGGCATAGTGTGAAAATCTGACTTTTTCCATGTTTAAGTGCTATAATTGGGTCCCCAGTGCTTCTATCAACCTACAAAATGTGAAAAAGATCAGTAACTTAGTTTTGGTAAACCATTCTCTGCAAGCATGTAAAAATATGCAACTGAAATTTGACTCCCCTTGTGATGTCAGAAGGGGACCTTATTTTAATAATACCGCCCCTTAATCTGCACTACCCAACCACAACACTGCCATTTAGTGCAGAGAGAGAGAAAATTATTCAATTTCAAAAATAGTTCAATTTCATCAAACCAGCATTATGGTGATCAGTGTTTGCATAATCGGCTCATTTGCATTTTAAAGGACACACACAAAAACGGCACATTTTTGCTCACACCTACAAATTGGACATTTTAAGATGTTATAATAAATGATCTGTGCAGTATTTGGAGCTAAAATTTCACATATGTACTCTGGGGACACCAAAGATTTGACATCCTAAAAAAAGTCATGTCCCATTTAAGTGAAAACATAGTAACTAATCAATATGAATGCAAGTGCTTATAAATGATGAATGTATGAAAACAGACTTGTTACTGATCCTCTCCCAGTGAAGCAAACAGAAACGTCTGAAGTGTCTGAATGGCTAAGAGATGTATATTTACAGCGTAGATGTTTTGTAACCACTGCTTGTAAAACATTTAGTTGAGATAATGAGTTCATGATTTTTAAAGGAGGATGAGATCGCAGGAGTTCATCATGAATTCAAACCTCAGAGATACATCAACACTGCCATCCAGAGGAAGATTTGACACTGAAATACTGAAGTCATAGAGACATTTCAGTCTAATAGTTCACTGGAACATTTGTTGGCTTTGCATTTTATGAAGTATAGATTGATGTATAGTTTTTTATTAAACGGGCATTCGTTGGTTTTTAGAGAAAAATCCTTACTATATTTAAAACATTTAAAAACTTAAAGGTGCAGTGTGTAAATTTTAGTGGCATCTAGTGGTGAGGTTGCACATTGCAACCAACGGCTCAGTTCAATGCTCACCCCTCGCTTTTGAAATGCATAGGGGAGCTATAATAGCCGCCACCGGACAAACATGTCATCGTCAGAGACAACTTAGTAAAAAATGTGTCCGTTAAGGGCTTCCGTAGAAACATGGAGGCACAAAATGGCGAATTCCATGTTAGGGGACCCTCTGTGTATGTAGATAAAAACATCTCATTCTAATATAATAAAAACATAACAGTGCATTATGAAAGGTCTTTATACACCTCTGCATCATATAGTTTTGTATAATATTTTTCATTTATGTCAAAAGATCCTTTTAAACATTACACACTGCACCTTTAAAGTCTATATTTAACTATTCTTAAGCACTTATTATGGAAATATATAGACAAACCTATGCAATACGTATGCACTGCCAAAAATATCATATTCTGAATTGTCAGGTTGCCGGCACAGATTGCCCAACAAAGCACAATCTATTAATAGCCTTAATTTTAATATTCATTTATTACATTTTTTAATAAAAGCTTGGCTTCTTTCATGTATGCGTTAACATGCAAAAAAGTTTTGAGGAGACAATATTTAAAAAGTAGCCCTCCAGATTATTTTATCCATTGTGGTAGCCATTGCTCACAAAAAAGGTTGAAGACCCCTGATCTAAAATCACTGAAAAGCAAAAGCATTTGTCTTGATTTAAAAGAGAAATAAACTAAATTTTGTGAACTTTGTGTTTAAAACAAAAACAAGAAATATTGCTTTTTGCCGGTGAAGTAAAAAAATAATATTGTTTCTCCTTTTAAATTAGATTATTTTTCATTGGCAAACAGCTTTTTCCTGTTCTAACCAAAAACAACACAACTTACTTTGATTTTTCTGAAAGCAGGACATACAATCTTCTTGTATCATCTTGTAAACATATCTCGTATTAGGGCGGTTACGATAACTGTATTAAAAACAAGATAAAAATTATTTGCAGTGTGATTATATTGTTGCAGTTTGTTTTGCAAATATTACAAATATTTTGGTATCATAGTAAAATGATGACAATATGTGGCATTACCATCTCAAAGTAAATCATCATCATTGATCTTTCAAGCTAATTTATGCTATTACAAAAACTCAAATAACAAGACTGAGCAATGAGGAACATAAGTAGCAACGCAGTGCCCTCTAATGGTCAAAAATACAACAGCAGCAAGTGACGTCACACATTGTCATAGTGTTATTTATTGAACATTTGCAACTATTTAATAGATTCCCACAATACAGACAATAAATACATCAAGGTCCCTGTACATCACTTTTATCAACTGTAATAGCTGCTCCATGTATTCAGTATATATATATACATGTTTAAAGTAATCTTTTAAAAAAACTAAAAAGACTTTATACAGTACATGCTTCGCAGACGGCACTAGTATCATCTGCTCAAAAGACATTTGGACTGACGCGTGTCATACTGATCCAAAATATTTCAGGTCCGACAGGTAACACAAGTTTTTTCCTTAATACTATTATTCAATACATATACAATACTGTACAATCCTAAAAGTATTCATATGACCATTGTTATATTACATTACAAGCTGTGCACATTGTCCTATATACAAAACCCAAAGCATGGGCCGCTACAAAGCGTTTGCCCATCACACACACACACAACCAGGCAGATTCAAGCTTCACACCAGAAGTTTCACGTTGCTTTGCTGCATAATAATGTGATTGAAAATTCTGATAATGCAAAACAGTCACAAATAAAGGTCAAAGGTTGAGAATAAATAATAGGAAGGTGTGGAAATTCAGACGCTAATGATATTTTCTGCCTGTTTCAGGGGTCACAGAAGAAGTGAATGGGATGTTCAAGCTGCCGTTGTGCTGTTAGGGAATGATGGATGTGTTTGACAAACAGGAATCACTGAGCTCAGGTCAGGCTGAAACTTTTCTCAAACACAAGTTTTTCACACACAAATTCATTTGGCAAATGTAAAGCATCCTTCTGTAAATGCAAAAGTATTTACTCAAAACAAATGAGCAGTGTGGAAAAGCCATAAATACCTACAAACACATCAGCTTATATGAGCCTCAATAATGAGGGACACATTTAGGGCTGCAAAACGATTAATCGTGACTAATTGCGACCAATCGTTTGCAGAATAAAAGTTTTTGGTGTGTGTGTGTGTGTGTGTGTGTGTGTGTGTGTGTGTGTGTGTAGTGTGTATAATAATAATTTTATATACACACACACTCATGTATATATTTCAGAAAAAAAATCTATTTATATTTTACGCGTTTATAATTATATATAACAAATTATATATAAATATAAAAATGTATATACACATTTAAATATTTCCTAAATATATACTTGCATCTGTGTGCATTTATATTATACACAGTGCACACACACATAAATCTGATGTAAACAAAAAACTTTTATTCTGCAAACGACCAGCCGCAACCAGTCAAGATTAATCGTTTGGCAGCCCTTGACACAATCAATACAAGGATCAGTCAAGAGAGTTCATACTATCATATCTCGGAAAGATCTCAAATAATTTCATACTGGACCAAAGGAATGTGGTTATAAACATTAACAAAATAATTAAAGAAGTTTAGAAAATATTTTAAAGTCAAAATTTCACCTCATTCCTCAAAACGTCCAAACATGAGGTAGCTGGTATGTATGTTGGCTACTTTTTAATTATTTTATAAATGTGACCCTGGACCACAAAACCAATCATAGGTCCTTTTTTTATATGAGATTTATACATCATATAATAAATAAGCTCTCGTTGATGTATGTTTTGTTAGAATAGGACAATATTTGGCAGAGAGAACTATCTGAGGGTGCAACAAATCAAAATATTGAGAAAATCACCTTTAAAATTGTCTAATTGAAGTCCTTAGCGACACATATTAATAATGATAGATACATTTTTAATATATTTATAGTTGGAAATGTACAAAATATCTTCTTGGAACATGATTTTTACTTAATATCCTAAATGAGTTTTGATCATTTTGACTCATGCAATGTACTGTTGGCTATTGATAGAAATATACCCATGCGGTTTTGTGGTCCGAGGTCACAAATGTCTATTCATTTTATAATGTAATGAAGTACGGTACTGTTGAGTCAAGTCTTCTCGAGTGTAAAAATGAAGACAATTACATTTACAGAAAAATGTACAAGTATAATATTTTAAGCATATATAATGTATTTACTTATTTAAAACACTATTGAATACTAATGTTCAAAGAGTCAACATGAAACTGCATTTGCAACATTTTGTTTCTGATTAAAATAGGAATAAAAAACGGATTTAATCTATCGATCTCGATATTTCATCTTGCACAGAATGAAACTTAAGTAAAAGTTGTTTTGGAGGCAGAGCAAATCTTAACATTTTCATAAAAGATAACAAAGACAAAAATATTTCTGGATTCATAAATGAATCTCTAAGAAAACAAGGAATGTGTAGTAAACTTCACAGGGTGATTTCCCAGACAGGGATTATTTTAAGACGCGACTAGGCTTTAGTTTAATCAGGAAATATAACTAGTTTGAACAAACATGCCTTACTAAAAACATTACATGTGTGCATTTTAAGGGAAAAATAAAGGGCACTGATGTATTTTAAGATATGTCAGTGCAAGTTTTCAGTTTGGACAGCTCTTACATTTATTTAGTCTAGGACTAGTCTAATCCCTGTCTGGGTAACCGCCCCTACATGTTGACTTTAAAATGTACTGCATTACACACGCACACACATGATATAAAGACTTAAACATATAACAACATCAACCCTGTGATGCTTCAGTCTGTCTGACATCAAACACCAGATTCATTTCTTACCTTATAAACTCTTCTCACATGATATGTGACTTTAAGGCTTATGTTAAGAAACAAATTCACTTTCAAAATCTGCCACATCTCACCCCATAATCAAAAGAAAGATTTTGCACAAAAAAGATTTTTGCATTTGACATTAAATGTAGCTTCAAGTTCTGATCATTGATTTAATAAAATTTTTGTCTTGTAAAAAAACTGTATTACATTAAAGTAATACAGTAAAACAATTACAGTAGTTTGCTTCATTTCTTTTTATTTTGGGGTGAAATATATTATTGTAAGAATTCAGCTCTATTAGTTTTCACATTAACAATACTCTTCAAACCTCACAAGCATCACGACCGTTTACTGCACTTTGCCCAAATATCCACATTCATGAAGATCACAGCTTTAAAGAAGAAACTTCAGAAGATTCAATCCAACCACAAACATCCGAGTTCCTCAAACTCAAGCCAATCACATTCCTCTTATAAAGCCCTTAGTGTGTTCATTCAGTTCAATGTGGAGCAGTCAAATGAGTTCAAAACTTAAAAACGACAGAATCTGAAGAATAAATACATTAAGCACTGAACACATGAGTCGTATGTGATGTGTTAAGCGGCTTATCGTTTCTCTTTCGCTGAAGTCACACGCGGCTGTCCTCCAGCAAAGGTTCGAAGTCTTCGTCGCTCCCGGGCAGCGGGGTGTTGGTGTGGGCTCCGGCCAGGCTCGTGCTGGTCTTACTGGTTTGGCAGGACGTCTCCGGTGGTGTGCGGTGATCCGGTATGAAGAGAGCGACAAGAAACGCCACCACCACCGAGCAGGCACCGATGATAAACGGTGGACCGGGGATTGTCATTTTCTATGTACGAAAACAGAAGATACAATAAATACGAAACCAAACGAAAGTAATTATAGAGCTGTGAATGGGTCAAAACTGATGTAGCTAATGATGATGATGATGATGTACCTCAGTGGACGTCTGGAGAGGAACGGTGTACTGCTCTTCTATTGATGGAAGGGCATCCAACTCCACATTAAAGAGGAAGAAAACGAAACCATAGAGCGCAGGACCCAGACCATTACAGAGACCCCGAATCCCAGTGATCATTCCCTGAACCAGTCCTGAAAAACACATCACAGATCAATTCAGCAGGAAATCAACATAGCTGTCAAATTTACTTGAGATATATTAGCGCATGTTATTCTGCCTCTGTTAACAAAGGGACGGAAAGTTTCCAGTAAATTCCCGGTACGTTTCCAGTAAAATTCCCGGTAAATTTCCAGTAAATTTCTAGTAAGTTTCTAGTAAATTTCCAGTAAATTTCTGGTAAATTCCCGTTAATTTTCGGTACATTTCTGGTAAATTCTTGTTAATTTTCGGTAAATTTCCAGTAAATTCCCGTTAATTTTCAGTAAATTTTTGGTTAATTTCCAGTAAAGTTCTGGTAAATTTCCAGTAAAGTTCTAGTAAATTCCCATTATTTTTTGGTGAATTTTTTGGTAAATTCCCGGTAAATTTACAGTAAATTTCTAGTAAATTTACAGTAAATGTCTGATAACTTTCCTAAAGGACACTTAATCTAGGACATTTTGGAAATATTCCAAATTGGAAACTAAATGGGAATTTACGGGAATTTATGGGAATTATTTGGAAATTTAGGGAAATTTATATAAACTATATCACAAACAAACATAAATAAACATTTTGTTAGGTCATAAGCAGAAATGCATGCAAGGTAATGCAAATTTTGAAGAATCCTGATACTTACGCTTATCAAGCCTGGATTTATTTGATCAAAAATCCTTGAACTAATAAATGCAGGTCCGATAAATGCAGGCTTGATAAGCATAAGAGACTTCTTTTAAAAACATTAAAAATAGTATGTCTCGACACTTTTGGGTGGTTTTTGGGTACTTTTTTAATCGTCTCATCTAAATGTTTTCTCTGTCAGTGTATTTGTCTTTACAATAGTACAATGTTGTTGCACACTAGCTTACAAGTTTTAAACAAATTTATGTAATTTATGTAAAAAAATGCAAAGATTTTTTCAAATTCCCAGTTTATTCCCATATATTCCTGTTAATCCCCAGGAAAGTTTCCTGTAATTTTGCAACCCTAACCCTGATCTTTCATCAATACCACGTTGTCAAGACACCAGAATCAGTTTGGAGTCAGATTTACCTTGTTTATCTGGATCTGCATTGTGGGACACTAATGCGCTAACGGCAGGAAACGTAATACTGGACATAGCGGCTACGGCACCGGCTGCCCACATCATCCTAAGTAACAAATAACATGAAAATAAATGATAAGGTAATAGATGTAATATTCAAATATCCAAAATGCACATCACTCACCACGGCTCAGAGCCCAAACCGTACCAGGCCAGCTGAAGAATCTGGAAACCCAGACCCAAGAGAACCGTGTTCTTGTTTCCAATGGTTCTCATTAATAAAGTGAGAAACAGCGTCTGTCAGGAACACAAGCCAATGAACGTTTGATTCATTATTAGACCTGCAGACTACAAACTACTTATCATATTCATACACTACGTAAGTTTAGTGCTATTGCATGAATGTAGACAATTTTACAATGAAATACTTTTAAATAACACGTCTGTTAAAGCAACAAGAGCGATCTCTTCATTACAGCCCTGTCGTAATTTCATTAGCTTTGCCTTTGAACTTCTATTGAATACGAATCATCTGTAAGAGACACTTTCACAGTACCTCTCGCCAGCTCGACGACACCAGTAATAAGGCCGAATGAGGAATATTGCCTCAATTAAATACCTGCGCCAGGATGGAGAGAATTCCCACCACTCCAATGAACGCGGCGATCGTTTTGGGCGAGAATTTAATGACCTGAGAGACAGAAAAGAGAGAGAAGCACATTCACATCAGTCTGCACCACTAAACCCAAATCAAATAAACTCTCTTATGTTCAGTAATGATCCGTCACGGACCTAAAGAGAGACCAAAACTAGGGCTGCAAGATATATCGGAAAATACTAGAGATGCATCGATTCCAATTTTCTTTCAGAACTATAAATGACAGCATATAGGATACAAACAAAAATTCACTTTTCTTTCATAAAAAACGCAGTTTATCAAAATAAAGTGCTTTCAGACTCACTGACTTTATGTTAGATGTTCAAATATCAGTTGTAGAAATGATTGCTGTTTCATGATCGTCTCGTAAGTGCTGCGTGTGTGATAAGTAGGAATAAACACAAGTACTCGAGCACTCAAACGTGGCATCGATGATCGATCACGAAAACGATGATCGTGTGAGTTTATTTATTTATTTTTTGTGGTTATGGTGCCATTTGGAGTTCTGTCTGGTTAGCATTACAACCGCCTGTGGTATATAGTAAAGACTGGGGGGCGTGTTTAAAGGCATGTTGGGCTGCGCAGACCTAAAGACGTATGACATCAGTACCATGATTCAAAAACAAACTGAGAAGTCCGCTCCCAAAGCACCCGCGACACCCCTCACATACAACATAAATATATTATACAAAGTGCATCTATTTGCACAACATGCACGACTTAAACTAAGAAAGTTTAACTCACATTGTTGATGTGCACCATCATAACAGTACGGGACATATCATGAAAATTAGGGCTGTGTTGAAAAAATCGATTTACCAATTCTGAATCGATTTTCATATTTATTTCTAAAGATCATTTGAATAATTATCGATTTAATCATTAATAACTTAAACTTGCCGCGTCATTGAATTCACGCATGCGCGCGAGGTGGAAGGACATTAAAACAACAAACATGGCGGTCAGTAACGTTAAGCAGTCGCAAGCGGTTTTGAAAACTGTAATTCAGGTAACAGCTGGAAAAATGCTTTTTTCAAAAACACTTAACTAAATCTCAAAGATCGGATCAAATCGGATCCAATCGAATAATGATAATTGATTCAAGATCTTGAGTATCGGAATCAAATCGATTCTTCAAATTTGAATGTAAACCCAGTCCTAATGAAAATCTGTCTTTTTCCATGTTTAAGTGCTATAATTGGGTCCCCAGTGCTTCTATCAACCTACAAAATGTGTTAAAGATCAACCCAGTAAGTTAGGTTTGGTAAACCATTCTCTGCAAGCATGTGAAAAAATAGCTCATTGAAATTTGGCTCCCCTTGTGATGTCAGAAGGGGATCTTATTATAATAATTCCGCCCCTTAATCTGCACTTTCCAACCATGACACTGCCATTTAGTGCAAAAATAGAGAAAATAATTGATAACACAACTGAATTTCAATTTTAACAAACCACCATTATGGTGATCAGTGTTTGCATTTGTTCAGTTTATTTGCATTTAAAGGGAAACACCCAAAAACGACACATTTTTGCTCACACCTACAAAGTGGCAATTTAACATCTTATAATAAATTATCTGTGGGGTATTTTGAGCTAAAACTTCACATATATATTCTACAGACACCAAAGATTTATTTCACATCTTTAAAAAGTTTTAAAACGCATCCAGTTAAAGCACAAGGATACAAAAGGACCGGCTCGGAATCGAATGTCTGACCGGGCGCTTACCGTTCCAGCCGATTATTCGTAAAAATGGCACATTTCAGTCTCTGGCCGGTCGATCGGTGCATGTACAACAATATCAAACAGTTAAAGTTGTAATATATCTACGTTGGACTACGTATCTCACTCAGTGTGTTGTGTTGAATCGCTGAACATTATGTAGTACATCAACTCTTATAGCGGTTTACAAACTGCAGAAATTATCCTTGATTCTGAACTTTGTCTTTATTTTTAGCTGCTGGTCATACGGTTGAAGTTTGACTCTTTGTGTCATTTGAATACTGCTGCAGTAAAAACATCTCTAACAGTAGCTGTGAGGTCAGCCGAGTAAATTAATTGAGGGTTGCGAGAGAGGAACAATAGGTGCAGTCGGTCGCTGGATAAATTGCTCTGCGGGAAAACTGCTAATTAAACTTTAATGCATGCGGACTACCGGTGCGACAGGTCACAAGGGCAAAAAATATACAGGATATTTACACTTTTTCATTATAAGCAAGAAATAAACGGCATACCTGACGTAAATAGAGGAAAAAGCTGGAGTACTGCCCCGCCTCCGGCAGATACGATAAAAACACTGTTATACAAATGAGAAGAACTGTTGTGTCCTGTCCAACTTTCCTTAAAGACTGAAAAAAAAACATTATTAATAAAACAGACAATATTTATAATTAAACAAATCATATGAATGTATTTTAGTTAGGTAAGGATCTAACAGAGATACATCATAGGTTGGACGACATGCATTACCCGTAATAAGCATTTTTATTCAAATATACACTAGGGTTCAAAATGTTTCTCATGCTCTTAAAAATCTTTGCATGCAAAGATGTTTGAAATTAAATTTGTAAACAAAAATATATTTGCCAACATATTACTGTAATGTCTTTCATTAGGAAACTAAAATTGTATTTAAAATAAAACAAATTTTGACAGGGTTCCCACACCTTAGTTAACTTTCAAGGACCTTTGTGGGGACACATTTCAAGTGAGAGCAAGGATACATTGTGTTACCTTCAAAGATACATTGTTACAGTTTCCTTTCGAGGGAACTCGCGCTGTGTCACTGCGGTGACACTTTGGGGACGCCTCCAGGGGTAAGTGCGTCTGAATGTGTATATCAAATTCAACCAATGGTGAGGCTTAATGACAAAGACAGGGTGACGCGGGAGCCAGGAAGTATATCGCTATCTGAAATATTCCCAAAGACAGCGTTACAGGGACGCACAATGTATGGCAAGGGAGATGCAGCTTCTCGTTCCCTTTTCAGGGAACAACAGTTAAATACATAACCCGAGACGTTTTCATGTGTCAAACACAACTATGCATAGAGCTGTAACGATTAATCGTGCAAATGCGCGTTTTCTCAATGAATGAATTACGTTGAAATCCCCGCAAATCCGAATGCCAGGGGGTGCTCTTGTGCAGAAAATCCCTTTGTGCCACAGAAGAACGCAAATATTTATATCATTGTTCTTAAAATTGTTTCAGGTATTTTCATGATAATAAAGAATATTTTGAATGATTTTGTTTAACGAGTGTTGCTTTTTTAAATGCACTTTTTAAATGACTCTGACTCGTAATGATTTTAGATTGATAAGGACTTCCTACTGACCAAATGCCATAGTACACGCAAAAGCTGTGCATGAAACACAGAATCGCAGCCTTGCGATTCAGAATCGATTTTAGACAGGCATTTTTAATGGGACACACGATTAATCGTTACAGCCCTAACTATGCAAAAAAAAAAATTGGTATAAATCAACATTTGCATACAGACGATAAGCATTAAAAGTGTTTAAAAAGTGTTCAACGTGTGCTTAAAGGTGCAGTGTGTGAATTTTAGCGGCATCTAATGGTGAGGTTGTGAATTGCAACCAATGGCTCAGTCCACTGCTCACCCCTCGCTTTTGAAACACATAGAGAAGCTACGGTAGCCGCCACCGGACAAACAGGTCATCGTCGAAGACAACTAAGTAAAAAAAGTTTGTCCGTTAAGGGCTTCTGTAGAAACATGGCGGCCCAAAATGGCGACTTCCAAGTAAGGGGACCCTCGGTGTATGTAGATAAAAAGGTCTCATTCTAAGGTAATAAACACATAACGGTTCATTATGTAAGGTCTTTATACACCCCTGATCATATAGTTTTGTATATTATTTGCATTTCTGTCAAGAGATCCTTCTAAAAATTACACACTGCACCTTTAAAAGGCTAGAATTTTTATGATATTATCCTACACTACACAGAAAACTTCTTGCATAAAATAGATTCAAGCACTTTTAATGACCTGTATCTATGTATGTATATTTTCCCAGGACCTTGAATTTTTCCCCTCCAGATTCACAAACTTTCAATAATTATAAGGAACACGTGGGAACCCTATTTTAAAATAGATGACTGAACGGTTGTATATATATTTTTTTTTTATTTGTGGTCTTACAGCAAAAGGGTCAGCCTGCTCCCATGAGATCGGCGCTCCCCATGTATTGAGTCTCATCTTATCGGGCAGTGACTCTGGTACGGCCAGCAGAATGAAACAGATGTCGGCAAGAGCGACGAGAGTCGCCAACAGCACCACCAGATTATCACCGTAACTGGCCGAAAGATACGCACCGATGGCCGGACTCGTCACCAGACTCGCTGCGAACGTCGCCGAAACCTGAAGACAAAGAAACAGACAAAGAAACTTAGAAATCTGCCGCCCGGGTCAGTAAGATTGAATTTAAGGCATCTCATTGTGCTTTTAATGCTTTAAACTTATTTTTATATTGCGTAAAATAAAACAATAATAATATTCTTCCCAAAATACATCACTAGAGAAGATTTAATAAAAGTCCCTTACGAGTCCGTATGCCGTACTTCTCTCGCGCTCATCTGTAATGTCTGCGATGTAAGCAAATATTACAGAGAAGGTGACGGAAAACGCACCGGACATGGATATCATGGCAAAATACCACCTGAAAACAACAACAAAGATGGGAAACAAGAGACTTAAAAAATATATATATATACAGGACACTCACAAAATACAATTTTTAGACAATAAAATATCAGCGCTGAGCATAATTATGATTATATTCACTAAAGAAAGTTGACTATTTCTAGATTGTCTATAATCATGAGAAGCGTGCGTGATCTGGTTTCATCTCACCAAAAAGAAAACATGAGTAGATCTTACCATGGACTGAGTCTCATAAGAGGTATAGGGGCACAGGTGAAGAATACAGTAACCAATAGAAACGATCGTCTGCCCCATACGTCTGATAGGGCGCCGATCAATGGTGCGCTCATAAAAGACAACAGACCCTGATGAACGACACAAACATCCTGACATGAACCAACACAAATTAAACTGTGAAGATTAAAATATATTACACAGAACAACATTTACCTTCACGCCCTGAATGAGACCGTTTATTAAGAAAGTGTGTTTAGGGAATGTTTCATGTAAAACCTGTAAACAAAACATAGACATCTATGAGCTGCAGAAAACCATTTCAGTACAGATAAAGATATAAAACAACTGTAAACTAATGCTGTTCCTGAACAAGACTTATATAATATATACGAGGGGTGGGTGATATGACCAAGATCTTATATAACGATATGATTCGTTTTATTATATCATGATAACAATATGTATCACGGTAGAGTTTTCTTTTAATAAGGCTTTTATGTTACTAATTTAATACCATAGAATTTTAAATAAATCTTATTAAAAGGTAGAAAAGTGATTTAGTTAAAAGCATTGAGAGATTTTCTCAAAATAAGGTAAGACCAAAGTCCGGATCCAATATACTGTTATACATGTGTTTTCTTTTTCAGCTGTTTGAATGGGTCATACATACACACCAAACGCGAATTCAATTATTTGAGTAGATTACATGCAAAAATCAATGCAAAGACGCAAATTCGCGCTGGCCGATTGACGCGAATTAGGCGGCACGATTGCAGTGAAAACACACACTATTCCACCTTAATTAAACGCGTCTCTCCATGAGTTGAAAATATCCAACTCAAGCAAAAAAATTTGCATGGCCAAAGTTAAATCTCCCAAGTAAATTTGGGCAATGAACGCGATGCTTTGCTTTTGGTGTGTATGCAGCATAAGACGTTTTTATGAGGACACTTGCAAAGACGGTAATTTTGATGCATATGTGTATTTAAAGTAAAAAAGCAGTAAAAATGCTCACGAGTTTAATGAGCAGCAGATGCGCGGCTTGGATATAGCACTATTGTTTGTGTTTCAATAACTTAATATCACTTGTTTTAAAACTGCGGTGCTTAAATACGTGTACATACGTAAACATTTTTGTGACCACGCACACAGCAACGTGATGTGGGCGCGTAACCTTGATAGCGACCATAGTCCAAAATCTCTACCGGTTGACAAATTTCGGTTTAATATACCTACTGGTTTATCACCCACACCTAATATTTTCTCTATACTTTAATGTTGCTTTTTGTCCTTTTTAGAGCTTGACTTTATAAATCACCACCAGTATCTTTTTATGTACAGAAAAAAGCTGCTCTGATAATTCACAGAAGAAAGAAAACAATATTTTTAAAAGGACATAAGTGTGAGATTAAAAGTGAAGTGTTCCTTTAAAAGGTACAATATGTATGATTTTTGCATTTAAAATATCCAAAAACCACAAGCATAGTGTTATATATATATCATGTTCAGTTGCATCAACCCAAATGTGACCAAACCTTCCAGTGTTTCATAATGTGGATTGGATGTGCATTATTTTCGAATAATACAATGACCCAGAGTCAATTATTCCTTACTTATTTTATAACTCTTTTTATAGGCTCCTGATTGGTTAACGCAGCACGAAATTCCACCAAAGTTCAAATTTTTCAACTCGGGCGTCAGCCGCAAATTAGCGTCAAACGCAAAATGCACAAAAAGCAATTAGACGGAATCGTATCTTCCGCGCCAAACGCCTCATTGGCGCCGCGAGACCTCCAGACGCGCGTCAACGCCTCTTCACATTGACTAAACATTGAAATCACTTGCGCTTCACGCGTCTACCGAGGCTGGTGTAAACGCAGCATTAGGCAGCTCTACAAGCTACACATTGGAAGTGAATTATTATAGTTAATGTTTTGCGAAAATTACATATTGTGCTTTTAAGAAATTAAAAGCATTTATCATGATTTATGATATATAAATTAAAGGCTGAAATATCCAATAAAGCAGAACTCACAGTCAGCATTGGTGTCGTGAGAAGACCCCAGGCAAAGAATTCCAGAAAAATGACCACAACAGCATGATACACGCTGGGCTTTCCGATTCCCTGCTGGACCTGAAACATCAAAAATAATGTGTGTTATAATGCTGAATGTGGCACATCTCCAAAAACCACAGCTTTCCATGAGAACCAGCATTTTATTTCCATCAGATATTCTTCTGGGGCGCTTGGTTACAAAAAAACTCTAATCCAGCACCAACAGGACCTTTATTGAGACTTGACCTTAAATATTCATTCTTATCATGTGATGGCTTGCTTGTAAGGTTGAATTACACACATTTATCTTTTGAATTAAAGCCCCCTATCCTAATAACCCTGCTGAAAAAAACAATAAAACCATTACAGAAAATTATAATGGTTTTATTGGGAATTGTATTGGTTCTAATGGAATATGGCCCAAAACACACTACAGTGTATTGGTTTTTGATAGTCTCTAATGGTATGTATTGGTTCTATATATTGGTTTCAATGGAATATGTATTGGTTCTAATGGAATATGGCCCAAAACACACTACAGTGTATTAGTTTTAATGGTAAAAGCTAATGGTTCCTATTGGCATTTTAATGGAAACCATTAGAATTTCCTGTAATGCATTTTTTAAATGTGTGTGTCTATGACACACCTGACATTTTACACACAAGCCAAACAAAAGTCCTTTAGTATTAAATACCTTTGGCCAAACCCTCGTGACGTCACCGATACATTAGAAAAAAAGATTTCGCAGTCGCCAAGACAACAGACTGCGCTCCTGGTTGTGGCTACAGGGGATACAGCTACGGCCAAAATCACGTAAAATCTCGCAGGAAGAGCGCTGTTTTCATCCTAATCCTACCCCCAAACCTAACCCTTAATACAACATTTCACGGAATTTAGGCCAGAGATGTATCCTATCATGCCAGAACCTCTGGTTTCATCCTAATCTTAACTCTACTAAACCCAACATCTCGCGAGATTTGGCCGTAGCTGTATCCCCTCTAGTCAGAACCCTAGCAAAAGGCGCGCAGGTGCGTCAGTTCCATTGTGCGCGCGCTCGCCTCCGTGTTACGTAATAAGAGACAGAAGCGTTCGGATGAATTAGCATCTGTTAGCTTTACCGCAATCTCGAAAAAAATGACACAAATCACACATGACACGCGTAAATACCCAATGAGAGACGTTATAAAACACCATATACGAACTTTGCCGATACATACGATGAAATGTATCCCTGTCAAAAATGTGTATCTGTGATTTTTGAGTTAGCAGAGATGCTAGCATTGATGCACACGCATAAATATGTATGTACACACGGCTTATACACGTTATAAAGACAAAATTAGTCGAAAAAGCGTTTATCAAGACGTTTTGTTTTGATGTGTATTTAACGGGAGCCATGGGATTAAAAAAAAATGCAAGGTGTCAACGGCGCCAAATGAATACTTGTCAATGGCATGTTGGATTTTACATACCGGTAATAATGTAAGGTTTGCTTTAATCATGTCTTACCGGATTGTCATGCTTCATTACTATCCTCTTGACCAGCACGACTTGGTTGGTGTGTTTTGGATCTTTCTCCCCCTGGGCCATCATCATCATCTCATCACATCTCATACGAGCAACATAAACTCCATCCTGCTGGGTGCATATCTGCGAACCACCGCCTGCCTCCAGCTTTCAACAGCGATATAAGCCGTCAAAGCGGCTAAATATAAGCTAAAAATCTTCGATCAGATGAACACATCCAGTAGATAACAGACCGACAATAGCGTGTCGACAAAAATGATCAACACTTTCAATTTCTCGCCTCTATTGAGTGCATCGCGCAGAACAGCGACATCATGCGGCCGCGGTGTGAAACTTCACGCGGCTGTTCCTGAACCAGCATCGTGATGACCGCCCATCAATGTGCATCAGGAGGAAAATGAACTAAGCTGATCTGGACTCAGCATCACAGTTCAGTTTCTCACTTGGCCAATGATAAAGGCTCGTGACCGTCTATTACCTTATCAGATGAAGTTTCCTATTTCGGATGATGTTACAAGGCTCACCAAAATAGATCAAAAGTGGGACGACATTACACTATTCAAAATTACATTACCTTACTTCATATTCTCAGTAGTACTGTATTGCATCCTAAAAATGCATAAATGTACATTTGATATTGTGAGCCAATAAGAATGCTTTTAATAATAACATTTGACTGAAGCAATCCAGTCTTTTTTTATTATATGCTTTGCTTTAATTAAAATATATTGGTTTCTCTGTGAGGTTATATGGCACCAGATCTGTTAGTGTGGTTAGCCGGTGTAGTTTGTTTATCTCCATTACTAGGTAACAGGTGCGCTCATCTTACCAGCTGCTGGAGAGAATATATACCTGTGGATGGATATATCCACCGGGACAAAACATCAAAGCACATGAGACATTACTATTGATTCTCACAGAATATACAGTATTTAATTCAGGAAAAATAACTTTAGGCCAACAGTTAAGAGAACTAACAATGGCACTGGCAAGTGGACACTGGATTGACAAGGAAATTGCAGGAGTACCTCCAAGTCCAAGGTAAGCAGTATACATTTACAGTTTCTTTTGCTGTCAGAAACTTTCACAGATGATCAAAAGCAAATGATGTGCTTTGACTATAAGCACAATTTGGTCCAGTTAAATGTGATCATATGAAAATAATGTCTTTCAGATATGGCCATGCGATTGCTGTTGCAGGAAATATTGCATTCTTGTTTGGAGGAGCATCAAACGTAAACACAGAGGTGTGTAATCTCAATAAACTATACTTATTGCATGCTTTAAAAGAGTATTGATTCTTACATAGAGCCTGAGCAAATAATAAAATCTGTATTTTCTCTCTTTAGGATTATCTTCCAACATATCTTCATGACTTTTACATGATTACAGGTATGTTGAGCGATGCTCAGACAACCATGGTCTCAAAATAGGCCTTACAGCTGTCTGCTTTTTTCAGTTTCAGCTAATCGTGTGACGTGGGAGCAGATGCCTCAAAAAGGAGACGTTCCCACAGCAAGAGCAGGACACTCACTGTGGTGATGACATGAGTCATAAAAATTAATACGCTTCATTTAGATAGCTATCTAATTAAAAGTAAGGCTGTCAAAGATTAAATGCAATCCATCGCATACAAAATAAAAGTTTGTGTTTGCATATTATATGTGTGTGTACTGTGTGTAATTATAATGTACATTTAAATACACACACATTCATGTATGTATTTACAAAACATTAACATATGTGTATTTATACACTCACCTAAAGGATTATTAGAGACAACTGTTCAATTTCTCATTAATGCAATTATCTATTAACCAATCACATGGCAGTTGCTTCAATGCATTTAGGGGTGTGGTCCTGGTCAAGACAATCTCCTGAACTCCAAACTGAATGTCAGAATGGGAAAGAAAGGTGATTTAAGCAATTTTGAGCGTGGTATGGTTGTTGGTGCCAGACGGGCCAGTCTGAGTATTTCACAATCTGCTCAGTTACTGGGATTTTCACGCACAACCATTTCTAGGATTTACAAAGAATGGTGTGAAAAGGGAAAAACATCCAGTATGCGGCAGTCCTGTGGGCGAAAATGCCTTGTTGATGCTAGAGGTCAGAGGAGAATGAGCCGACTGATTCAAGCTGATAGAAGAGCAACTTTGACTGAAATAACCACTCGTTACAACCGAGGTATGAAGCAAAGCATTTGTGAAGCCACAACACGCACAACCTTGAGGCGGATGAGCTACAACAGCAGAAGACCCCACCGGGTACCACTCATCTCCACTACAAATAGAAAAAAGAGGCTAAAATTTGCACGAGGTCACCAAAATTGGACAGTTGAAGAGTGGAAAATTGTTGCCTGGTCTGATGAGTCTCGATTTCTGTTGATACATTCAGATGGTAGAGTCAGAATTTGTCGTAAACAGAATGAGAACATGGATCCATCATGCCTTGTTACCACTGTGCAGGCTGCTGGTGGTGGTGTAATGGTGTGGGGGATGTTTCCTTGGCACACTTTAGGCCCCTTATTGCCAAATGGGCATCAATTAAATGCCACGGCCTACCTGAGCATTGTTTCTGACCATGTCCATCCTTTTATGACCACCATGTACTCATCCTCTGATGGCTACTTCCAGCAGGATGCACCATGTCACAAAGCTCGAATCATTTCAAATTGGTTTCTTGAACATGACAATGAGTTCACTGTACTAAAATGGCCCCCACAGTCACCAGATCTCAACCCAATAGAGCATCTTTGGATGTGGTGGAACGGGAGCTTCGTGCCCTGGATGTGCATCCCACAAATCTCCATCAACTGCAAGATGCTTTCCAATCAATATGGGCCAACATTTCTAAAGAATGCTTTCAGCACCTTGTTGAATCAATGCCACGTAGAATTAAGGCAGTTCTGAAGGTGAAAGGGGTCAAACACAGTATTAGTATGGTGTTCCTAATAATCCTTTACATTATGCAAACACAAAGTTTTATTTTGTATGTAATTAATTGCCCTAATTAAAAGCAATGTTTTTTACTCTTCTCATAGTGTAGTTAAAGGCAAACTTTACTTGTTTGGAGGTTCATCACATCCTGAAGCTAAAGAATGTTTGCCTGGTGTCTACTGCTTTGATATTGGTAAGATATCAGAATGACTGTACTAATACTGCTCAAATAAGCATCTTATACAAAACAATAGTAACAATATACTAATATTGTTGTTTCCAGTGACTATGACCTGGGAGAAGCTGCTCACTGCTGGTGTATCTTTGCGGACATTAAAACACAGTTCAGCAGCTCTAGCAGAGAATATCTATGTGTATGGAGGAATCCTGGATGGAGTCCCTACAGATGATCTTATGATGTTTAACACAGGTTCAAACAGAAATTATTTATCCAGAAATTATTATTTGTCTTCATTTTTGGAAAACTGATTCAGTTTTGTTTTCCATGACAGAACATAAATCATATGGGTTCTGAAAAAGTGTAAATAATGATAAAACATTATATATACAGCTGCGGAAACAAGGAAAACACCACAATTTTTCAGTATTTTACTATGTTCTTAACTCAAATTAGACTAATTAATACATACCTATCTTTTTTTTTAAGAAGTGCACTTAATCTTTGTACAGCACGTCGTAAATGTGTTAGCATTTATCCTAGCCCCATTCATTCCTTAGGATCCAATCAGGGATGAATTTAGAAGCCACCAAACACTTAATGTTTTCCCTATTTAAAGACTGTTACATGAGTAGTTATACGAGTAAGTATGGTGGCACAAAATAAAACGTGCAGATTTTTTTAAAGGGTATAAAAAATGAGAACTATATTTTATGGCGGAAGAGCACTTAGTTTGCAGCACTTCGACCTCGGCACGCAGTAAAACTCTTGCTGTCAATATTACTGCGCCTCGAGTTATACAATATAGTTCTCATTTTTTATCCGCTACCCGATTTGAAAATAACTCAGCATTTTAAGACTTTACAAATTGTCTATTTAAAATAGTTTTTAAAATTGATTTTATGAATTTTTATTTATAGTAGCTTGTGTTGTCACCATACTGTTTTTCAGTGTCATTGATTTGGATGCCAATCAAAACTACTGGCACTCTCCCTTTAGAAAGGTAATCTGTCTTGATTTAACTGTGAAATACAGCAGATTAAAGCTCTGCTTTTGTGTTTATACTCAATCTATCCTTTAAAACAGAAACAGGAGAAAATTTCAAATTTAGTGAAGAGAATGACTGCTTCATCAGTATATATTATGTGTAGATGTGAAAATGTCACTTGAGGCCATCTGCAGTGAGCTGCTGTTTATCTGATGAATTTATTCAGTGTTTATTAAAGTCTCTGTAAAATCAATCTTGAAGATTGTTTCTAAACACATTATAAATGTAAGAAATATATTTCTAAAACATGCCACAAAGGGTGTAAACTATAGTACTGAAATGCACACAGCAAAAATCACCAGTGTTAACTGTAGTGTTTATATGACTCTCTCTGAATATCTGAATTCAGGAGGCGGGCCTAAAGCGGTGGCTCGATGACACACATGAGCCACTGAGCATGGCCACGCCTCCTAACACAATTGCATGCATTTATTGAGGTTGTAACAGTATTTGAAAGTTGAGAGAGATGGCAGGTTTGCAGCAAGTGGCCATGGGTTCAGCACCGACAGCGTACACGTCCCCAGCGCTTGAGAGCAGTGAATGCTGCCTAGTTCTCCAAGATTATGATAACTTATTTATTTAGTTTTGTCCATAATTAAAATTTGGTTGGGTGGTTAAAATCTGAACACATTCGATATCTGACTTTACAGGGACTTTAAGATTAATTGACACTGATGCACATCAAACTAGTTTAAATGGGTGTGAATTAAGCTTTTAGAGACTTGAGTCTCCTCTTACCGTATTTTTCGGACTATAAGTCGCTCCGGAGTATAAGTCGCATTAGTCAAAAGATGCATCATAAAGAGGAAAAAAACATATATGAGTCGCATTTATTTAGAAAATTATTTTTTTCGGCTGCATATTTTAATAATTGCAGTTTGTAATCTGCAGAATAGGATTTTCTTTTTGGGGTCATTTTGTTTAGTCTTTCTCAGTTGTCTTTAAGTTTACAGTTTCAATTGTTTTCAGTTAATTTTTTTTCAGGGGTGGGCTAGAAGAGCAGCATAAAACGCCCTCTGGTGGCTGTAGACAGTAATGGTTTATATTGGTTCATGTTAATTTTGGCATATAAGTCGCACCTGACTATAAGTCGCAGGACCAGCAAACTATGAAAAAAGTGTGACTTATAGTCCGGAAAATACGGTATGTTCAAACATTTCATCTTTTTAATGTTCTTTAGGTTTAATCATTCACTTGCTGTAGTGGGCGAGCAGATATTCTTGTTTGGAGGATGCTCAGAGGACGGTTCACCTCTCAAAGACATATATGCCCTGAATACAGGTACAACAAAACTGTAATGGAGGGCTGCTATCTCGGGTATCATCGCTGCATGTACAGTAGTGAATGTTTTCTCTTGTAGAAACCCTGATCTGGGAACAGTGTAAAGTGAAAGGAGACTGTCCTGTCGTTTGTGCTGGTCAGACTTTCACATCACATCATGACAAGGTAAGAACTGGTTTTCATAAAATCACACATTTCATCTAAAAACAATGTGAGTGATGTTTGCCTGTGCAAAACCTGCCACTATAACACCAGGTGGATTTATCGATGGATGGTTTTCTGCCTTAGCAAACCCTACTACTAACCTTTAAAGTTTAACTTTGACTGTTTTTAGGATATTTACTTATTTGGGGGAACAGTCACTAATCCAGATGGAGCAGAAACATCAACCAGTGAAATTTACAAATTAAGCATCGGTAAGGAAGAACAAACTCAAACTGAACTCAGAAGTCTCATATGGTTGTGTCCAGTGGATGAGCAGACACTAACATTATTTCTGTATCACCTATTAACAGCAAAGATGAAGTGGAAGATACCGCTGTATGTGGGCATTCCCCCCGCCAGACGTCATGGACACGCAGCATTCATTGTTCATAGTCATGTATGTGTGTGTTTGACCAGACAAAAATTTGGACACAATGGTCCAAAGCTGTCACTGGGGCTGTATCATATGAAATGTTTCTTGTAATCTTAATACTCTTGATATAAAGGCTTTATGCACAAGTCTTTTAAAGGTGCCGTGGAATGTAAAACTATATTTATATGCATAGATGAATAATATCTTTAAATGACATATCGTGAGCCTCAAACACGATTGTTTCCTCCTTCTTATGTAAACCTCGTGCATACAAAAGACAGACCAATCTCAACATAACAACTGTGATGTTACAGTCCAGATGTACGCCCCAACATTAAATTACATGTTAAATTAAGTACAAAGTTGTGACTGTTGAGTTAGCGCTATATGCTAGTTAATGCTATATGCTAGCTAATGCTATATGCTAGCATTTAGGCTAAAGTTCTACTGTTGACGTAACAGTTACGTTTTGCAGGTAAAAAATCACAAACTTACCACTCAGAAACGTCCATTAACAATCTCCAAACAATTGATTATTCCGCATAATCTGATACAGACTCAAACATAAGATCTGTTACACACACAGAGCTACTGAAGGAGCTGCTCAGAGAAACAGCCAATCAGAGCAGAGCTTAACATTATTATTCATGACCCTTCCAAATAAGGTAATAATAGACCATTTCATTATAAAGGCAAATTTGTAAATGGACATGTAAAACCGTCTCTAGATCATTTTTACATTTAATAAAGCCACAAACCTTCTATCAGAGAACAATTTAACAGATTATATCAATGCATTCTCTGGCACCTTTAATATTAGTTTTGTAGACTTCAGTGGTATCTATACATTTTTTTTTAATGAAACAAACTTTTAATTGAAAGGCATTATTCAGCACAAATTCAACATTATTTAAAAGCATCTTATGATGCACGTCATGTTAAGAGAATGACAAAGCTATAATGTGAACGTGGCTACTTTGAGCAAACTCAGAAATATTCATTTATTTTCCATGTTCCAAACATTTGACATAGATTACGTTAAAACAATACTAAAACTTTATTTTTGTTTTGAATTTTATTAACTTAATGTTTTTCTCTTTAGCTTTATGTGTTTGGAGGCAAAAATGAAGAGCAAGAATTTAATGACCTGAAAATAATGAAATTAATCAATCCATCTGAAAGACAGCCAGGTGAATATTATTGTCTGACAACTTTATGTCACCAGTTTTCATTTAATTTAATCTCTGTTTATTAATCTCTCTGTACAGTGATGAAAGAGATTCTGTCTGAGTTTGGACTACATGGAAACAGGTGAGTGTTTCTGAAACACATCTGTCATTCACAGTTTCATATGAAACTTCTGTTATTCAGATCATTTTTACTTTTAGTTTCGCTCCAACCAAGATACCCAACGTGAAGTATGAGCTCAGTCAGTCACCAGTGATCATGAAAAGCTACAATGGTGAACATATTCAGGTGATTTACACTGCATTTATTTATTGTAGTGTATAAGAGATGGTTTCATTACCCTAATGTCAAAACAAGTAATGATCTATACACTACAATATTATTTGTTGCAATGAAATAACATTCTGTGTACAATCACTAATCATTTAACAAGAATATTGAGACAATAAATCACATATTTCTTCTGGATATTTGCTCATTTGTTATTTGGAAAGGAAGAAGATAATAAAATGTTATTTTTTTTCTGTTTAGGTGACGGGACATAGAGATTTCACAGCAGTACGTGATGAGGCTATGAAAATGATTCACAAAGCCTTTACTATATTAGATGATGAGTTCCAAAAACTAGACCGGTAAAATTATTTTTATTATTTCTCTAGTTATTTGTTCAACATAACTTATAATGCAAAACCAAATCTGTTTGACCTAAACCAGGGAGAAGGCTGAACTTGCACGAGACACAGAGATTTTGCGAAATGAGAGGGACGCTCAAAATGAGCATCTCCAAAGACAGAAACAGGTGTAACTGCCTCAGACCTTCAATGATCAGATGTGTTTTGTTTGTTTGTCATTGTGTGTTCTTCTCAATAAATGAAAAAGTTTGTGGTTGTGATGTGACAGGAACTTGAGGACATGCTGGAGAGACACAAAGCTCAGAATGAGGCTTGGCTCCGTGCACGTGCAGACGAGAATGACAAGGAAAGGAAAGAGCTGTGTAAACTGAGGGTGTGTGACCTTCACAAAACCACAACCACATCTACAAACCAGTGACAGATGCAGACCAAACTCAAAGGGGCTCTTTACACTTCCAACAAACCGTTTCTTCCTCATTGCACAGCTGGTTTTTGAAACTGCGTTCACTCAAAAATTGACATTTTATTTTTGTGAAACATACGAGGAATTTTCTTACTCTTTATGAGACCATGCAATGATGTCATATTGCCAATGTTTCTATAGTTCATGTGTATTAGGTCCAGAAATATTGATGAAGTTGTGCTTTTGTCACAACTTCCCAGCCGATGCCTGACCAACAACCACCGTTTCCTATCCCTATCGTGTTTATATATATATAAATATATATGTATCTCTCTCAAGGGTTTTTCTCCTCCTAGGAGTTTTCCCACAGGGTTTTTCTCCTAGGGGTTTTTTCATCCTCTGGAGAGTCAGCCAACATTGGCTTAACTTAGCACTTTACTGTATACGTTACATTATTACTACGCTCGTACGGTTTATTCTTAGCCGCTTTATTCTGCTTCTTATATTATCTATTGATTATTCTGTGTTTTCCCCTACATCTATTCATGTAAAGCTGCTTTGAAACAATTAACAATTGTGAAAAGCGTTATATAAATAAAATTTAATTGAATTGTCCAATCAAATATTCTCAAGAATAAAAATGTCCCTTCCATTGCAAAACAGGGATCATGTGAGAGATTAGTGAAACTATTAGCTATTTCCAAAAAGAGACAAGCCCTTCTATATGTCCCACCCAAACTTTCTGTTTCAATAGGAAATATGACAGCACTTTAAAAGTTCATTTTAAGTCAACCACACCCTCATAATAGTTTTTCTCACACCGTGACATTAAAATGAACTATAAGAGGTCAAGAACACTTCTCATGCATCTCCTAAGGGTTTTTCCCCTCCTAGGAGTTTTCCCCCTGGACTAGATTTTTCTCCTAGGGGTTTTTTTCATCCCGTGGAGAGTCCGCCACCTTTTGGCTTAACTTACTACTTTACTGTATACGTTACATTATTACTACGCTCGCTTTTCTATGCTTTTCCTACATCTATTAATGTAAAGCTGCTCTGAAGCAATTAACAATTATGAAAAGCGCTATATAAATAAAATTTAATTGAATTGAATTCATGTAATTTATGATAATTTTTTGTTTACATTTTCTAGGAGGAGGTGCTTCACGAGCAGGAGAGACTGAAAGAGGAGCAATGCAACATCCAAAAACGCAGTGAGCAGCTCCTGTCCATTATGCAGCAGTTCAAAGGCATGTGAAGACACTGTCTCCATGGCAACCACACAGGGAGACGGCCAAATTTTGTTTGGGAAACAGCGAGATTATTGATGCCACTCCTTTACGGTGATATTTGGGGTTGATCGTCTGGATGATGATCTGGTGATTCTGCTGTGCGTGTCACAACACATTAGACAACTAAATTGCTAACTTTAGACAAAGAACAGGATTCCTTTATTACCGGTTAAAAAATAAATGCTTAAAAATGCTTTAACAGGTTATTTTATCATTTCTCTGAAACATAATGAATTAAATATTTGTTTACTATCAGTTTGTATACAAAGTTGTCAAAAATTATCATACTTTCATGACTTTTTCATGGCCTTTGCATTCTGTATGCCATACAACAGTGTTGTGTATTTAATTGTTAACTAGTAAAGCACAGAAATTGGACTTTTATTTAAAGCAACTATTATCCAAAAGCAACTTTTCCTATAGCCTATTTTTAGAAAAAATAAATAAATAAAAAATAATTTATATAATTTATAAAAAATATATTTATAATTAATTATAAGAATTAAACTCACAATCTTTACATTATATGATATAAATAAAAATTATTGGAGATATTAATAATCTGTGTATTGTGGCTTAAAATGGCCTTTTAACAAAACCCTTCAGAAATGTAATTGGTCTGTTATTTTTAGTTTATAAAACTTTTAAAATGCACAACGATTAAATGCTGACCAGCTAAACAATACCTTCACCTTTGAAAGACATTTGACATTTCAATAAACATATGTTACAAATGTTTATATAAATGTTTACAAATTCATTTAAAAATGTTTGCAGAACGGCCCAGTCCGTCAGTCTAAATGTCTGCAAAGTTGTGCAGCACTTCACTGTGTGTCATGTGGACTTTATTGTCTACTGCCAGTAGATTTTGCCAGTGTATTTTGGGGGCAATCGTGTATCCTCCAAATCCTGTCGCAGTGCTTGCGCATGCGCAGAGCCGCCCGGCCGTCAGACCGAAAACAGCCGAGGAGAAACGATAGAGCACGATCTGCGGCGCACTATTTGGCAGGAAGGCTCGTACGTCAGCGCCGGTGGAGCACTATCTGGCAGCGGGTGAGGGAGGGCTGGAGCTCGGCCGCAGTCGGGGCCGCCGCGCTCATCAAACGCTGCTCATTGAACAGACAGTGAGGCAGAGCTCGAGTGGAAATATTTTTATGCCGTAATATGCGTGATTTTCTAAAATATTACTGGGGTAAGCGAGCATCCACGCCATTAATGTCACATTTATGCATTGTACTTGAATAAAAACAAGCGAAATGCGCAAAGATGTCGGTGAAATGTGCAGAGGGTGATGAAATGGGTTTTTGGGGCGAGCTGTGGGGACGCTTGAACCAGACGCTTCTGTTGAAATTCTGTTTCTTGCGCTTCCTTTGTTTCTGCTGCGGGATTGTAAATAAGAGCTTGAGCCAAAATGGCGGCCGGAGCCGTTGAGGTGCCGCGAGCTATTGCACTGCGTTTAGACACAAAAGTGACACATTTTTAACACTGTAAACTCTTTATTATGCCATATAAGCACCTTGCATCGTTTGTGTGGTTTCTGAACATTTAAAACAAGGTATTTAAGTGCGTTTGTGGTGAATGTTTGATGCTTTATAAGGGTTGTTAGCGGGCTCGAGTCAGTTAGCTAGACAAATTTGAATATATTTGCAAAGTATTTCTCTTTAGCGTGCGCTTTTATGGTCATTTGCAGCCTTATTTGAGTCATTTGGTTGGTAAATATATTGTAAACGGTATGTAATGGGTTTGATCTGTCTGTCAGGTAGCTATTATGTGTCTGCAAGGAGTATCTTTGCTAGTTTTTGTCTTTGAAAATGCTTTGATGCTTAGATTTAACGTTATGGATGTGTGTTTATATCGTGAATATTGGTAAGATAACTAGACAACTGGCAGGTTTGCTTGTTAATGGCAGCAGTGAAACCCAATCTGGCCAACTGATCTCACTGCATTGTTGAAGGTTCTGGCCATCTGAAATGTAAGGTCTTGAATTCATTAATGTGAATGATGATGAAGTCTCGTCTGATGCTCACTGATCAGGTTGCATTAAGAAAGTCTGCTGGATTTTCATGAGCACCACTGTCATACATCATTTGGGGATGGGGGTGTTTGGAGGGGGCGCGGTGGTTCATTTGTATTTCATGGCAGTCTGCTGAAGAGTTTTGTAGGACACCTCTGGAGGATTAATGAATCAATTAGGTTTGTAAAAGTGAGATCACAAAGAAGAAAAAGGCACTGTGCTGGGTTTAGGTGCTTGAAAATGGGTGGTTTTGATTTAAGCATGTTTTTATGTTATGATTTGGGTTATTTTCATGTTTCACCCAACCCCAATGAAGCAAAGCATGGCCATATGCTCATCTTTTCTTTGTAGTTAATTATGTTCAAAGATAATGTATTACTTATAGTTATTTGTTGACGTTCCATGTTTTTGAATGATTGGTATAATAACGTGTTGAGTTGCATGATATTTGATAAGGAAAAATTGTGCATTATTAAGTCTACTATTGCATGTAACATACTTCTTTTCATGTCCCAGTTTACTTTGTTAAATCTCATGTTATGAAATAGGATTGAATCACACAATTTTACTGCATCATTGAGCTGTAAATGCTTTCTCTTTAATTGTATTCATTGTCGTCAGATGCTGTCATTATAGCAGCCACTGGCCATCATTTGATACAGATCAGTACTTCTGCCTCTACAGCGAAAATATTCGATTTTCATACACTTGATATAATGCATATACAAAATTGCTCCATCATCCATGTGTAGGTTTTTAATGCAATATATGATGCCTGTTATAGCCAAGATTTTGACAGCATTGAGGAGCCATTATCATAAATTCAGGTTTGTGTTGTGTGTACTGGAGAGTGTGTACAAATATTTAAGCCAGAATATAATATAATAGTCAAGTGTGTAAGGTTAAATGCATGATTTTTATTAAATGTGTCCGGTTAACATCTTACTCCAAATTTCATAAAAATCAAACGGTACATTTATTTATTTAGCAGATGCTTTTATCCAAAGCTGCTTTTATGATGAAGCATTTAAAGGGGCCATGGCATGAAAATCTGACTTTTTCCATGTTTAAGTGCTATGATTGGGTCCCCAGTGCTTCTATCAACCTAGAAAGTATGAAAAAGATTACCCCAATAACTTAGTTTTGGTAAACCATTCTCTACAAGCACATGAAAAAATAGGTAGTTGAATTTTGACTCCCCTTGTGATGTCAGAAGGGGATCTTATTATAATAAAACCGCCCCTTAATCTGCACTATCCAACCACAGCACTGCCATTTAGTGCAGAGAAAAGCACAATTGAGTTTTAATTGCAACAAACCACCATTATTGTCATCAGCTCATTTGCATGTTAAAGGACACACCCAAAACGACACATTTTCGCACACACCTACAAAGTGGCAATTTTAACATGCTATAATAAATTATTTATATGGTATTTTGAGCTAAAACTTCACATACGTGCTCTGGGGACACCAAAGATTTATTTGACATCTTAAAAAAGTCTTGTGCCATGGCCCCTTTAACATTGTGACTTTTTTTACTCCCAATTCTTGTGGAAGACATGAAATATAAGTTGTGAACTATTTATGCATCGTGGTTGTGTTGGCTTTACTACATTTATCCTGGTTTTAATTCATTTCTTTAGGCCTACTTTTTATTTTTATTGGTATACACAGCAAAAAAAACGAGAATCACTTTTCAAACTGAATCAAATTGGGAATAAGAAATAAAAATATAATCAGCATCCAGATAGTAATGGATAAAGTTATGGAAAATGCTTATTTTTAATGAAAATGATAAAAAAAATGTGTTTCATTCTCTGTATGCAAAATATATAAAGTGTTATTTTTTGATTTTGCAGCATGTTGTTTTATGAGAGCTACTCAAATAAGATGAATATTAGAAAAGAGACAAGCAGAATCCACAAATAAAGAGTGGAAAATGTTTAAAGAATGCCTGATTTACCACCAAATTAACTCTCTTCTTGAAATATTGCATTCGGATTGCGTTACTCGCCATATTGATGTGCGGTGTACTGTTCAATTAAATCTGTTCTGGTTTTAAATATAGTTGGACAGTCTTCGTTCATCTAACAGAGCTTGGCTGTTTCATCTGCTGTAGTGTAATGAGTCAAGTGAAGAAACCTTCAGTAGTTTTGTTTGTTGTGCTGTTTAAATAAAATTTGAGCAAATTTCACTCAAAAGTTAAAATCATTTCTTAGAGAATTAATTTATTACCAGTACATTAAAACAACATATTTTCCTAAACCTCTGATGATAAGAGTCCAGACATCAGAAATATCAGTCTACTCATGGTTTTTATATAATAGAAAATATACATGAATTATGGAGGTGAAGTTTCCTACTTTGTAGGAATTCTGTGAATTAAAATGCACAAACCAGAAGCAATAATACCCAACAAATGGAGAAGGGACGGCTCTTCAAAGAACAAATTAGTATTTTCATTTTCACCTGCACATTTATGAGGAAGAAACAACGTTATGGATGTAAGAATTCTGAAATCTGCACTTACTAGAAAATTATTTGGAAAAAAGTTTAAAAACTTGGAGGCCTTGCATTGGTATTTAAAGGCAGGATAGGCAGGAATTATCTAAAAAAAAAAAACTTTTACAAATTTGTTTAAACTGTCTTTATATGCCAATACATAAGTAGGATGTAAGTGCTCTGAAAAAGAGAGTATAAAGATCGAGTGTATGTAGACCTCTCACCACTGTTTTAAACACAGCTCATTTTTCAATTCACTCCACCCCCTCCCTTCTGGGTTTCTTCTAAAGCCACGCCCCCAAAACACATGAACGTGTGACGCTGACCGGCTCTGCTGGGAGCAGCATTTACCTCAGACGAGCATAATCACATGTAATAATACACCTAACTTTATCACTATGAATATAAACAAATCGGATGGCTTTTAGTACTCACTATTAAGCCAGTGTATTGCATGGAAGAGTTTCCGTGATGAAAGCATTGTGGACTCTGATGAGGACTTCATTCCGGAGACAATACCGCTACCGCATCGTCGACTCGAGGAAAAGCCACGCGATATTTACTCTCAATTGATTTCTTCGTTTATTCCTTTTTTGCCTTGTTTGCCTTCGCTGACTGGATATGCACTTTCTGTGAGTTCTGAATGCTCTTTCTCTGCCGTACTTTTTCTCTTGGTAGAGTGCCTCGTGCACGTTCAAATCAATCGGGTGTGCGCATGTCTGGGCAGATCCAATAGCAACAGGGGTGGTGCCATGGTCGCGAGAGAGAGTGATAGTCGCGAAAATGAGCTGTGTTTGGAACGGCCGTGAGAGGTCTGCAGACACTGAGTTTTATACTCTCTTTTTCAGAGTACTTGCATTTTAACTGTGTATTGGTGTATGGGGACAGTTTAAACAAATTTGTAAAAAGGTTTTTCAGATAATTCCTGCCTATCCTGCCTTTAAGCCACCAAATACTGACATCTGAGATTTCAGTATGGTTAAAAGAAACTTGACGTTTGCATGGAATTGCTTATTTGTTTGACTCCCAAAAGTCTTGTCATTGTAAATTAGCTCTTCTTTATTTGGTATTTTAAAGTTTAGGACATCAGAAAAAGATTTTTGGGTCCATAATTGAATAAATGAAGAAATAAATAGCTTTCCTTTCAGCTTAGATCACACAGATGTGGTTTTGGTTTATTTTTTGTAGCTAGTGCTAACCAGAGTTATCAGTTATCAAGAGTTATCACAGTAATTTACTGCAGTAACATAAATGAATCTTGAAGACTCTTTCAGTCTGGTATGAAACAATAACCCAGCTGACTCTTTTACTTTGAAGAATGGCATGTAATTTGACTCTCATTGAGGTCCTTAGCCACAACTCATCGCTTTCTCAGAAAGGAGATTTATCTGACTAATTAAAATATGACCATACCATTTACATTCCCACAGGGGCTAACAAACGTTTAATTTGCTGTACTTTGATTTTCAGGTTGCTGAAGATCTTTCAGTGGGAGTGTGGATCATCACTCAGCTCAGGCCCTGAGTGGGCTGACACAACCGGTTCTGCCCACTCAACACTAAACGGCGTCAGACGGGCATCGAGGGGGCTATATTTCATGCCAGCATTTTTGTGACCGCCCCTTTTAAGTTAAACCCCTCCCCTTTACACTCTTTTACGCATTAGAAAGAGTACAATTGATCTTATCACCCTAGTGTGGCAGCTGAGCTGCCCGTCCACACACAGATGAATGAAGACCCCATTTGGGAAGAACACAGCCCAGAGAGCCAGACCTGATACAGGTACCTCCTCTCTTTCTTTTTTTGCATACGTCCGCTTGCTTGATTTGTGTTTAGTACACTTTTAGAGAATCTACACACGGTTATTTATGTCTACAAGTTTTTAGAAAGTAGGGCTGAAACTAACGATTATTTACATAATCGATTAATCTGGCCGACTAATCGTATAAAAACATAAATATTTACTCAATTCGATTTTCACGTATTATAGCTGAAGAAGGCACTACTTTTTTCACGTGTAGAAGCAGAGTTTTACTATTATAATAATTTGGATATTTTAAACTTAAATAATAAAAAGTTTGTGCAGCTTAACATCTTTAAATGTCAAAATATAAATAAACAAAACTAATTGAGCCTTCGGGGATGTGCTGGTGAATAAATTTAGTCACAGATTAATAAACTCATTTTAAATTTCAACTTTAGACCTTGGTGAGTATTAACATAATTTGTTATTAACAACATAAATAAGATTTCTCTCTAACTTTAAAACAGATGCTTGTGTTTCAATACTATTTTTATGAAATAAAAATACAAACTAATTTATATTAAAGGACAAAATGAAACCTTTATTAACCAGTGCTCTTTTGTGCTTTTGTTTTCGTCATTGTTCTGTCAGGATTTGCCAGATCTGTTTAACAGAACCAGCCCAATAGCTATTTAAAACTAGTCGAAAAGCATCCCAATAACTATTCACAGCCCAAATACCAACAACTACTGAATTAAATCCTTACATCTCTAACCCGCAGATTAAAGGTGCAGTGTGTAAATTTTAGCAGCATCTAGTGGTGAGGTTGCAAATCGCAGCCAACAGCTCAGTCCACTTCCCAACCCTAGCTTTTGAAACGCATAGAGAAGCTACAATAGCCACCACCGGACAAACATTTTATCGTTGGAGACAACTTGGTACAAAAGTTTGTTCGTTAAGGGCTTCTGTAGAAACATGGCAGCACAAAATGGCGGCTTCCAGGTAAGGGGACCCTCTGTGTATGTAGATAAAAACGTCTCATTGTAAGGTTATAAAAACATAACGTTTCTTTTTAAATGGTCTTTATACGCCACTGATAATATAGTTTTGTATATTATTTTGGATTTCTTTTAAGAGATCCTTCTAAAAATTACACACTGCACCTTTAACACATCACCTTTAAATGCACCTGATTTTAATTATAAGCACACATCTCGCGCTGTTTGAAGCAGACGTGTGTCTGCGTTGTCTGACGGTGATGCGGGAGTATGTGACGTCACAGACCAACTAATTGAGTTATCAATTTGATCGATTAGTTGTTGCGGCTCTGTTTAAAAGAGAAAAGCTTAATTCTGTTTTTGACATATTATATGCTAATATTTTTTATTTAAACTCATTTGTGCAATTGCAGGGCATGCTGGTGTCTCTGCAAATATGATGAAGAAGAAGAATTCTCATAAGTAAGTGTTTGTGTTTTAGCACTTTATATGTGAGTTATATCTATATATTAGAGTTAATTTTTCAGTCTCCAGATTTTACCATCCAATCAATACCTTATGGATAAAATCAAGTCTGCACTACACTTTCTTTTTAAGTATATATCTCGTTGACTACACCGTTTCATTCAGAAATATGTTTGATTCCAGTAGTAAAGCAGGTTATGAATGCTGTTTCATGTTTACTTTAAACTTTTTCAGTGTTGAGAATTGTGTAAAAAGTCTTTTCTGTTTTAAAAAGAAATCTCTTGAAGGCTTTCCAGGTGCCAACCATCAAAACTTATTGCTTAGACAACAAAAACAGTCCAATCCATAACTACTATTTTTATACAGTTGTTAACCAATGATGTCATAACCAGGTGGGGTTTTAGCTTATTTTTATCAGCCTGTCAGCATTTAGTATTTCTTCTTCTATGTTTTATTAGAGTGCGAGCACCACATATGTTTTTTAAACTATGGTTAGTAGTAGTAGTAGTAAATATGGGCGACTGCCCACATCGATTGGACCGCCCACATTGTAGTTTCAGCCTTGACATTATTTTGTCCAGGAATGTGACATCATCATAGTGCACCATTTCGTCTTGGTAGGGCTGACAATAACGGTACATTAACACGGGGCGAAAGCGTTAACGCTTCCCATTCACTTTTAATGGGTGATGTCATGCGTTGCCGAACTGAATTGTGGATCCGTGGGCGCCGCTTCAGTGCCGTTGCTCGCGGTAGAAGTTGAACATTTCTCAACTTTTCAAGCGGCAAAGCATGCGTCAGCCAATCACATCGCCTTATGCAAATAACCTAGGCAGGGCCAGCCAATTACATTTATGAAAGACTGGAGCATAGGTTGCAGCCACTGTGATTGGCTGTTGGCCACGTTTCAGACTAGTTGGTGGAACTGAACTCTTAAAGCAACACTATGAAGTTTACTTACCTTTAAATAATGTCTCTAAAATTATTTCAGTGATAGAACAACTTTTAACTGGACAAATTGTACTGTTGCTGCAACCTGAGCAGCCTCCTAGGTGCTACAAGCACACTCTGAAAGTAGTGGTGGAGGGTAGGAAACACAGCCCCGCCCCTCCCCCTGCCTGCAGAAGAGTGTCTGATACCAGGCACTGTTGTGCTTTTCAACCACATGGGGGAGCTGTAAGTCATTTTTACATGGAAACTACATAGTGTTGCTTTAAACAAATACCTCGTTGAAAATAACAAATGTTTTGGGTTCCTATGTAATCTACGTGTTGTTTATTGTGCTTGTTATATAAATAAACTACTTTAAAAGGACTCTGTTGTTATTTATTCTTCGCGGAGTTTACCAGAAGTTACGTGAGGACCACGAAAGCCGCTTGTTTATGTTGTTACTGCTAAAACCGTCTATACAATTACAAATAGTTCAATAGTCTACTACCATTCAAAAGTTTTAGGGTCACTTTAACTTGGGCTATTTATTAGCATTTTTCCACATATTACTTTTAATAGCAAATTGATAAAAAGAAACATTGGTTATGGGCATTCTTTGCATGTTTTTCCCAAGGTTTTTTTACATTAAACCTTTTTCTGATTTATACCGTATTGATCGGAATTTAGAATTTATATCCGAAACAGAAATGTTGGCCATATCGTCCAGTCCTACGTGTTGGTTTGCGTGACATTTCTATTATTCATTTTGCTCAGGGGATGAAATGAAATATTGTGAAAACCGTTTTACAAAGAGCGCAGTCCTTAAAGCAGCATTTTTTAAGGATGCATTCACTCGTAAATCGTTTTGGCAGCGCCTGGGTGAAGACCGGGTTATTTAAACCCGAGATGTGTTGTTTACGACCTGCTTCATCTCTAGTGCAATGCAAAACGAATTGCAAAAACATTAGTTTACCTCCTGTGCGTTTGATTGGATGTCACCAGCGCATGCACCTTTCTGACCTGCAACAATTAGTCACATGGCCCCGGACTAAAGCGCCATTTTGGAATGCAGACTTAATTAGAAACATGTGCTACCACTCGCTACATATATGTTTTTAATGGTTTTAACTCATAAAGCATGTAAATGTTAAAAGTAAATCCAAAACCATCTTCACCAAAATATACTATAGATGTTGTTATGTGTTTAATCACTTGATTTCACATGATAAATTTCCAGAAAAATTAATTAAATTTATTAAACTTATTACCACTACAATCAATGATTATGTGTGTCACTGCACAGCACCTTTAGCAATGTAAACAGATGTGAAACATTTCATAATAGTCGGTCAAGGACTATTTTTTCCCAGTGGAAGAAAGACGATTTTACTTCATGAAAGTTGCATTAATACCCTTTTTGCTTTAATCTTTGTATTGTGTGTGTTAACCATTTTACAAATGCAAAACTGTACTCGAGGCTGTCCTGTATTGATTCTGCTTTGCATCATGCCTAACAACACCTTTCAGCCGTGACTTATTTGCGGTACCGCACATCCTTATTGCGTACTTAAACTGTCTTAGGTGCATGTATAACCAGGCTTCAGTCTCTGAATGTCATATTTTTTATTATTAAAATGTAAAATCTACTACAAGAGTTATGAACTGATGCTTATATGTGATTGACAGGAAACACAAAACCACCGTAGGGCCGACTAAAGCTGTGGCGCAGCCCAGACGGAATATAGTGGGCTGTCGTATCCAACACATCTGGAAGGAGGGCAGCGGTGCGGCGTCGCAGTGGAAAGGAACGGTTTTAGATCAGGTGCCCGTCAACCCGTCGCTCTATCTGATTAAATACGACGGCTTTGACTGCGTCTACGGCCTGGAGCTGCACAAAGATGAGAGGGTGCAAGGCCTGGAGGTCCTACCAGACAGACTAGGTGCGTCCAAAAAAATAAATCAATCAATTGGTATCTTGAGTGTTCATAATACTTGTAACACAAGACTAACAATTGACATTTTTAAGGGTGGTGGATGACAGAGAATTTTATTTTAGTATTTTTAAGAAGATGAATTTAGGGGTGCATTTGATTGGTCCCAGCTTGATGGTTTTCCTCATCATGTGTCTTGTTTCCTTCAGCATCGACACGCATCAGCGACGCCCACCTGGCTGACACTATGATAGGTAAAGCCGTGGAGCACATGTTCGAGACGGAGGACGGTACTAAGAACGAGTGGAGAGGCATGGTCCTGGCCCGAGCGCCCATCATGAACACATGGTTTTATATCACATATGAGAAAGACCCTGTCCTTTACATGTACCAGCTGCTGGACGACTATAAAGATGGAGATTTGAGGATCATGCCAGACTCCAGTATGTTCATTTAATTGTTGTTTTAGAGTTTTTGTAGGCTGTCGGAGGCGTTAGCATGCTAACTGACTAGCTAGCTACTAGGGATGTAACGATTAATCATGTGTCCCATTAAAATCTAAAATCGATTCTGAATTGCAATGCTGCGATTCTGTGTTTCATGCACAGCTTGTGCGTGTACTACGCAATTTGGTCAGTAGGAAGTCCTTATCAATCTAAAATTACTATGAGTTTAAGTCGTTTATAACGTGCATTTAAAAAAGCAACACTCGTTAAACAAAATCATTCAAAATATTCTTTATAATCATGAAAATACCTGAAAATCAGCGATATAAATATTCCTATAGATATTTCCTGGAATAGCGTTTGTAATACTAGTGGCACAAAGGAATTTTCTGCATGAGAGCGCCCCCTGGCTTTGGGATGTGCCGGGACTTCACCGTAATTCATTAAAATTCATTCATCGAGAAAACGCGCATTTGCACGGTTAATCGTTACATCCCTACTAGCTACTAGGGGTGTACATCGGACAATTAATTGCGATACAATACCGTAACAGTTATCTACACCAGCGATACTGTCTTTGCCAATACATCAAATATTTTGTTGATGCATTTACAATTTGATTCGATTAATTTATCGTTACTTTACTATTATGAGCCTAGTTAGGGCGATTTACATTTCGCGTCTTTTGCACGTCATTTCAAATGTAGGCGCGCGGTATGCATGTTCATAATGGAAGCGATGCGCACGTGGTTGGCACAGGCTCGATTTTTTCCAGGCGCGTCCGCATCGAGTTAAAAACATTTCAACTTTCTAGAATGCCCCAAGCGCAACGCAGGTCATGTGACAAGAATCAACCGATAGTCGTGTTTTCTGCACGGATTTAGAGGCGAAACTTGAACCGCACCTTAAGCAGTTGTTTTTTAATAACTAACGAATACAACCAAAATATATTACATGAACGTTTAATTAAACTCTTTAAAAAAAATCTGTCCCAATTGGGACATTTAAAACAACAAAGTTAGAAAAAAATACACTTTTTAAATAAAGAAAAATAAATAATGATGGAAAAAATGTCATCAAATCAAGCTTATGATGTCAACAGTGTTTAGTCTCAAGTTTTTAGGGTTTTGTCCAATCCATTTTCCAAATACAAAATATTCCCAAACCCACGATTTGCATCCAATAGCTCAATCGCTGTGTTTTCGCTGCTACAACCGCTTTGTTGCTGCATTGCATTCACTTGCTGACACTAGCACACGAAAATAAACTAAAATACACGTTTTGGCGAAAATGCATAGATGGACGTTACATCAAGAAATGAGGATGTGGAGAGTTACCACATATTGATATTTTATGCATGGTATCGTTAGAAATTGAATCGATCCATCGACCCATATCGATGTATTGTTACACCACTACTAGCTACCAGTCTTATGTTAGATAAAAGTCAAATGAATTCTTATTTTGTTACGTTGCAGATGATTCTCCCCCAGCGGAGCGTGAGCCGGGGGAAGTCGTGGACAGCCTCGTCGGGAAGCAGGTGGAATACGCCAAAGAGGACGGCTCTAAACGAACTGGCATGGTTATCCATCAGGTGGAAGCCAAACCATCCGTCTACTTCATTAAGTTCGATGACGACTTTCACATTTACGTCTATGACCTGGTGAAAACATCGTAGGCGGCGAAACGTTTGCGGGGAGAGGGGAGGAATCTCGCGTACCATGTGATCCACAAACTTTGCCAAAACTTATCTCGGACATTTCTCGTAACATCTCTTGGAAATGGAATGATGGATATTTCCGTGGAACTTTGGATTACCACTATGGTCGATGAACGAATAGCAGGACTTCACATCCCCCAACATACACGTAGCTTAACATTCGGAGGTCCGCCTCAAGCGTTTCCCGTTCCTGTTGGTGCCAGTGCGTATTATGAAGACACATCATTTTCATCATAAAACCAGAGGTTTGATTCACTCATGTTTGTCTGGTGAAAATCTGGGATGCGTTGGGGTTTCCGATGGAAGTCTCTACGTGCCGAAATCAAGCTAGTAGCAAGTTTTTCATTGGCTTATTGGGTCCGTTATGGGGAGAAATTAAAAATGCATTGGTTGGATAATTCAAGAGACGTCTGGGATGTCTTAAAGCATGTGCTGCTGTGTGTATTAGTGCCAGGAGATGAAGGGCAGAAAGCTGGCAGCCTGAGGAAATCGTCCTCTTGTCTGTAAACAAGCCAGACTAGAGGCGGACAATCTGTCGTGTAACAGAATCAAATGTCCTTGATGCCTTTGCAGTTATGGCGCGACTGCCGATAAGAAGGTTTATGGTTGCCAGATGTGTCTAGTTTAAGCCCTTCTATCTTCTAGAACTTATGGTTACCCCTGCCAGAGAGAACTGCGTACACGGGCGCCGCTAACGTTTGTGGATGAAACCCCAGCGTCTTGTATTATTATTATTATCATCATCATTTTTATATTTTGTATCATCACCACTCGTAAACGCTAATGCAGCTCTTGTTATCATAAGCACTAAATTTTCCAAATCTGAGAAGCGCTTATTCAGTTCTCGTGTTCGTTTTGACTGAATTGCCACCATTTTTGTAACTGAATGTTAATATGTAAACATTTCAGTTCGTGGGCTTCATCACGTGTATAAAGAATGCCCGTTAGTTATATGACAATTTCAAATAGGTTTGCAAATTCTCTTGGGTATTATCGCAGAAGAATGAGTTCATTGTCTTTCAGCGACAGATTTTGGCTCGTACTGCATTCTGGTGGACGGTTACCCAATTCCCCAAAGTATTTAGTGATGCTGCACATATTGCACAAAGTGCTGCATCCTGAAGAGGTGACGTTAGATAGCTGATGCAATAACAGAAAAGTATTTAGGAATTTTGTTGCAAACTCTTCTTCACCCTGTTTTTATGTGACTTACTGTATCTATCAGCCTTTGGGAGATTTACTGTCTCAGATTCTCTGTTCAGAGCCTCGACGTTTGTGCCTCGACATTTTTCCGGTTCTTGTATCTTTTTTTAACTCTGTGTTTTGTCTGTAAATGGTTTGTATGTTTTTATTGGACTCGATTCCCCCCACTTTTTAGAAATGTTACAGTTGAAAGAAACCCATGCCATGCATCTGTTTTTCATTAAGTTTTTTGTATTTTAACACTTAAGACACGTGATGCTGTTCTGTTGTCTTCAAGCGGAAGGTCACAAAGCAAGCCTGTTTTCTGTTTTTGATTTGAGATGGGTCCTAATTCAATTTGGGATCAACCACAAAATATACTTTGCATGAAGCCTATTTGCATAATCTTTATAGGGCTGCATAACGATTAATCGTGATTAATCGTTTGCAGAATAAAAGTTTTTGTTTACATCATAGATGTATATAAGAAATATTAAATATTTATAAATATAAATTAAGTTTAAATGCTTAATATATAAATATATACATTATTATTATTATTATACACAATAAACACATGATGTAAACACAAACTTTTTTGCAAACGATTAGTTGCGATTAATCGTTACGCAGCCCTATGATTTTGTACATTGTGGCATTATTTTCATCACAGTTGAGCACAGATTCTCAGATTACTGTAACATGCAAATAATTGTGTTTTTGTTACTGTAATACATTAAGCAATTATCTATTCAATTCCGTACAAATATGTCCGTGATGTGTACTCAATAGTACTTACAATATAAGTAATAGACTAACTAAACGTGCTCAATTGCTATGAAATCTACAAATAGGATTTATATTTTCTATGCAAACTATATTTTGGGGTGTGTGTGAATTCAGTATTTGTTATTGGTTTTCATGAGTTACGCAGCGTCCTTTGGCCGTCTTATGTTGAAGTTGTTTGTGATTCTCTATCTTAGTTTCGACCTTGAATCTTGAATGCAGGCGGCCTGCTCGGCTTACCGAAAACAGCAACAGTGGTCATCAGATGTAGTGACCTCAGCTACAGTACCGTGCTGTAAATCAGGACTGTTGGTCTAAATTTAAAATGTAAGCTAGGTCACTATTAAGAGACGAACTTGTCTCTTACAGCAGTATGCATCTTCACTACATCTACATATGTACTTACCAAATCTTCATTGGTAGGCTCGTGTCTTAATCAAAATGGAAAAACGGACGTGTCAATATGCAAATGGTAAACCTTAGAAAAGACATATTCAAGGATTGGCCTTTTACATGTACCTACTGTAGTATTGTACTGTGTTTTGATGTCAGGTCGACGTGGGAATTTAAAAAGATAAACAATATGACAATTAGACCGTTCTTTTTGCATGATATGAGTAGAGTTGTTATCGTATGTTAGTGTGATGCATGTGTACTTGTCTTTTTTTTATTTTTGTTGAAAGTTTATGTTTATTGTGTTGCTAATTGTGACATTTCTGTTCTGGTTTTGAATCCATTTAAAAAGAAAAACAAAGGTTAAACGATGTATTTTATTTTCTATAAGATCAAATGCACTGGTGTTGTTGTGTGTGGCGTGCCAATAGAGAGGCAAGGTACCAGTGTTAAACAGCATTTAAGGGATCATATCCTTTTTTGAGACACAGTACTTCTGTTCTGCTACAGGACAAATGAGTTTGTTTCTATGAAGAGTGCCATATTTAACAAAGAAACAGCCTTACGTGATTCGGACGAAGTGAAATGTGATATGTGGGCTATGATGTGTGCATGTTTGAAATATAACATATCGATCTTGTAGATATCGAAATAACAGACGGTCTTCTATCAATGCACACTTTTGGCTTTGTGGAGAGAATTGAGCGTATGCTCCCTTTAAGATGCTGTTGCTCCTCAGTTACTTTGTATAAAAAAAGACGCAGTGCAATTTGATTGTTGCAGATACATGTACAGTTCAATTTTCCTGTTCTTTCACGCATAGGTAACTGGCCGAATCTGTTTCTCGTCCTTTTTTAACATGTAGATAGTTCATTTTATTTTCATTTCAAGTATAAACACATTTTAAAACCTGTTACTTAATTCATTAAGTAATTTTTATAATTATATGTAAGTCTATCCTTATAAAGATTAAAAAACTTAATGTGAACTTTTGACTCTGCATTTTTTTTCCACTGTGTGTCTCACTCTTATTGCTGGATATTTAAGTAATGAATGACTGTTTTTGTGGTTAAGAGTAACTTTTATTTAAATATCTGGATTTAGTTTATTTAAACTATTTCAACATATTCCATATAAAATATTTTACATTATGGTGTAAGATGTTTATACTAGTGCTGGGAAAAGATTAATCGCGATTAATCGCATACAAAATAAAAGTGCTTTTTTGTCTAATATATGTGTATGTACTGTGTGTAATTATTATGTATATTTAAATACATACATATACATTTCAGAACATTTTTATTTATATATCTATTTTTATTGTTAATATATAATATAGAATATTTAAAAATATTAATTAATATATATATATATATACACTTAAATAAATTCTAAATGAAATGTTTCTTAAATGCATACATGAATGCGTGTGTATTTATAATAATTACACACAGGGCACACTCATATATTAATCAAAAAATCAGTTTTATTTTGTATGCGATTAATCTTTCCCAGCACTAGTTTATATTCAAGGGATAGTTCACCCAAAAATGAAAATGCTGTCATAGTTTTCTCGTCCTCATGTTGTTATAAACCTGTATGAATTTCTTTTTTTCTGATGAACACAAAAGAAGATATTTTGCTAAATGATGGTAAGCACACAGCTAATTGTAACCATTGACTTCCATAGTAGGAAAACAAATATGATAAAATTTAATGTGTACCATCAACTGTGTACTTAACCATCATTTATTAAAATATCTTCTTCATCATTTATCATAATACTTCCATAATATTTGTTTTCCAACTATGGAAGTCAATGGGTTTGACGAGAATAAAGTCGTTATTTGACGAGAATAAAGTCAGAATAAATATAATTTTGAGAATAAAGTCGCTATTGGACGAGTATAAAGTCGCTATTGGACGAGTATAAAGTCGCTATTGGACGAGTATAAAGTCGCTATTTGACGAGTATAAAGTCGCTATTTGACGAGAATAAAGTCTCATTAAAATATTACGACTATAGAATAAAGTTGTAATATTTTGATAATAATGTCATATTTTTACATTAACGTGTTTGGAATGATGTGAACCACCAGATCTACGTAATACAACATTGTAAAACTTTTTATTTCAACCGAGATGTAAATCTGGCAACCACATTGTGTGATTGCTGTGATTGGTTGACTCGGATGTCACTCAAATCACCGAAAGTTTTATGTTGTTTTGAACAAAACACAGAGACAGCTTCGTGGCATAATGTAGTAATCAAACATAAGTGTTAGTTGTGTACTTTTGATAGAGCATTTTAAAAAATAACAACAAAAGGACTCACAACGAAACTAGCACGCGCGAGTGCCTTCTCACTCACAGCGTCTAATTAATATTCATGAGCCAAGCCAGCTTAGTACCGGGCAGCAAATCAGAAGGAGCGTGTAACTGCGCGTCATTAATATTTATGAGACAAACCGTCGTCATAGTAGGAAGTGATTTGTAAATGCTGTCAGAAGGTTTGCCAGAGTTCCCGGGGTCTCTTATATCGCTATGCATTAGTGCTATTCATGTCTTAAACGTACAGAAGACACGTTGTAAGATACATAACGGGATTCTAACAGTAATTAAGTTATTTAAATCCCGACCCTCGGTCAGGTGGCGCTCACCTGTGATCTTCAGCTATGGTTGATGTGTTTTTAGGACGAACACTCGTGAATAAAGAGCGAGATCTGGTGGATCCAGAGGAAGCTCTCAGAAATAAAGTGGTCGGGCTGTATTTCTCCGCCGGATGGTGTCCACCCTGTCGGGATTTTACACCTCTACTGTGTGATTTCTACACGGAGCTCGTGGAGGAGAGAGAACCGCCTGCGCAGTTTGAAATCGTGTTTATATCGTCGGATAAATCCACTGAAGATATGCTGGAGTATTATATTGACATGCACGGGGACTGGCTGGCATTGCCCTGGTCAGATCCATATAAACATGAGTTGGCTTTGAGATTTTTATGTGCATTTGTTATTGCATGCAAGTTATTGTCCCAAAGCTCGTGTTGGTGTGAAGTGCTACAGTAATCCCCTTTAAGACGGTTAATGCACACAAAACATCTTCAGGATTATGTTTAAATAAAGTGTGTGTCTGTGTAACACAACCACTTGTACTGAACACTTGGAAATTTTATATACAGAGTAGGCTATGTGGTTGATATGAAATACTTTAGGGGAGTTAATGTGCCATAACTTCATCTTTTTATATAAAATACTATTTTATTTAATTTTCATTATTTTATGTAGGGCTGAATACGGATTAATCTCAACTAATTTTGTTTACATCATGTATATATATGTATATATATGTATATGTATATGTATATGTATATGTATATATATATATAAGATGAAGTCAAATATATATATATTGTGTGTGTGTGTGTGTGTGTGTGTGTTTGTGTTTGTGTGTGTGTGTCTAATAATTATCTATATATAAATACACACACATGCATGTATAATTTTAAGAAAAAAAATATATATTAACTATTTTTACTTGTATATAAATATAAAAATGTATATAGGGCTGCAAAACGAATTATCGTGACTAATCATTTGCAGAATAAAAGTTTATATCATATATATGTGTGTGTATTGTGTATAATAATTATGTATAAATGAATACACACAGATGTAAGTATATATTTAACAAATATGTCCATGTGTTTGTGTATATATAGATTTTATATTTATAAATAATTTATATTATATATAATTATAAATACTTAATGTTTAAATAGATTTGTTTCTTCCTAAAATTATACATGCATGTGTGTGTGTTTATATTTACATATTTAACACAATACACAGATGTATGTGATGTAAACAAAAACTTTTATTCTGTAAACAATTAATGGTTATGCAGCCCTCATTTTATGCTTATTGTGCATTTAATCTTATGACATATTTATTAAGAGAAGATGAAGTCAAATTTTGATTGATAAAAAATAGTTCACGGTCATCTTATATGTCAACTACCTAAATTCATGCTTGGTTATCAACTGAATGATCGACATCTTGAACATTTTTCTTCTCTTTCCAGTGAACTGAAGAAGAGATACAACATTACAGCTTTACCGAAGCTGGTGATAGTGAAGGAAAACGGACAGGTTATCACTGACAAGGGCAGAAAACAGATCCGGGATCAGGGTCTGGCCTGCTTCAGGAATTGGGTTGAGGTGGCTGAAATCTTCCAGAATTTTAATGCTTAGGAAACGTGGACCTGGGAATCCCTGAAGGCTTCTGATGCTGTTTACCTTTAGACAGAGACAGCAACTTTTTATGCAAGCTGCTTTCATAGCAATATACATTTTTGTAAATCAAGGTTTGTACTTGAAGAGCAACGAATGTTTACTGGTTTTGTTGTTATGGTGCATCTTCATTTCTATTCCTCAGAGTCTCGTTAAACTTCTCGTTTATGATCCTTTGAGAGTTTTCCCACAACACCCGGATCCCTGTTATGCTCTCCGTTGCACAACATCAGCAAACTCATTGCTACAGAATGACAACACTGATAAATGTTTGGTCTGTAGAGAGCAATGCTTTGGGATCTCATGTCACACAAGGACTACGACTCTACGTTTCTAAAACAAAAGATAATCTAAAAAAGATAAAAGAAAGATAAAAGTGATTGTAACAACTTTACTTGACAGAGCATACAGGAAATATTGGTGAAGTGAATCTAAACTGAACAAAATCAATGATCCACAATGTTAATTTGTATGTGTTTAGTTGTCTTTTCATTTCTGCGGCACTAGATGGCGCCCTGCGTTAGTTTATTATTTATTTATTATTGTCATTTAATCACTTTTTATGTGTTTCTCTGATCAAGAGCTTAATAAATCATCTTATGTAAATAGGGGATTTTTATGTGCTCGAATACACTTTATATTCTGAATATTTATTCAAAATAAAGCCATGACCCTGAACTTAGTTCACTTATGTCAGTCCTACAAACTTTTATTTACAACAGATAAACAGATCATGCAATAATGGCATATATGACAAAATATATATTTATTTATATATAGTAAATATATAGTAAACTTCTTAAGCATATAAAAGAAATAGTTGCAGTAAAGCTTAAAGGGGACATATCACGAAAATCTGACTTCATGTTTATGTGCTATAATTGGGTCCCCAGTGCTTCTATCAACCTAGAAAATGTGAAAAAGATTTACCCAGTAACTTAGTTTTGGTAAACCATTCTCTGCAAACATGTGGAAAAATAGCTAATTGAAGTGTGGCTCCCCTTGTGATGTCAGAAGGGGAGACCGCCCCTTAATCTGCATTATCCTGTCACAGCACTGCCATTTAGTCCAAAGATCAGCTCATTTGCATTTTAAAGGACACACCTAAAAATGTCTCACACCTACAACGTGGCAATTTTAACATGCTATAATAAATGATCTATAGACGGTTTTAGCAGTAACAACATAAACAAATGGCTTGGAACACGCGTAGCTTACAGTAAACTCCGCTAAGAATCAATAATAACAAAGTCCTTTTAGTTTATTTATAATAAACACGTAGATTACATATGAATTTTTATTTTCGATGAGGTATTTGTTCAAGAGTTTATTTTAGCAGTCAGACCACTAAACAAACAGAGGCCGGAAGTAAAGACCAGACGTGTAATCGCGTCACCGCACGTACATCAGATGAAACCATCTATATGGTATTTTAAGCTTGTTTGACATCTTAAAAAAAGTCTTGTGAATAGACTTTCCCCTTTAATAAATTTGTCCCAAATAAATCATTGTAAAATTATATTTAGCATTCATCATGATCGATGTTCACTAGATGAATGCATATAAAGTATCTGTGGTTTATGTTTTTGTTTTTCTGTTTCTGGATCTCTGAAGAAATAAAACATTTAAAAAAATTTACTAAATAAATGTTTTAAAATGTAATCGTTCATAGTATCACACACTTCATTTTAGCTCTTGCCACTGGTTCCTCTGGTCCAGATGAATCATTTCTCAAACTTCCCTAAGATTTTATGTTTCTGGGTGAGTGGTAAAGCCGAAACTGTGCATAGTCCATAAGCAAAACCGTTGTGATGTTTTATGACTGAAACTGGCCTGAATGACAGAGAAACACACCCTCATCATAAAAACTGTGCTGATAAGAGAGTCTAAAGGACGAGCCGGACATGAACCCTTTAATACAGTCAGTACAGAACTGAATCTGCTGAAAGATCACAGTGCAGGACGAAAGCAAAATCTTTAAAAAATTAAAATGATTTCTCAGGTATGTTTTCTTTTGATGTTTCTGGCATGTGGATGGATCGCCAACGCTTCAACAAACAGTAAGTTATTGACTTTATATCAATCAATACTTACGAGGAAGTGTTTCATACTGTTTTCTTTGACGTTGATCAAGTGTAATACAAAAATGACCAAGTTTTTTGTGGTAAAAGTGTAATAACCATGGTTTTGGGGTGTATTGATTACTATTAGCAAAACTATGGTTTTACTACAGGAACCATGGCTTTTTGGTTTTAACTGTAGTAAAGCCATGGTTATTTTGATAAGGGGAAGGCCATGGGTTTACATTCCTATTACCTTTGCATTTTATCAAGTAAAAAGACACATCCTTTTTTATTTTTGTTTTTTAAAGACTATGAAATATCACATAAGCCATTTTCTTCTCAGGTCCAGTCTGCACAGATCCCATCCATGAGGGCACCGGAGGAGAAAAGCAACTTAAGTTTCACTATGACCCTGAGTTAGGAGTCTGTAGTCCCTTCTTTTACAAAGGAGAAGGTGGAAACAGCAACCGCTTTGACAGTGATAAAGACTGTTTAAAAGCCTGCTCACCAAAATACGATGAGATGTATCCAAGTGATGGTATAACACCTTCATCTGTATTTAAATTTAATAGACTTTGTTGACTTTACATTTGTTAATGATGTGTGTTGGTTTTGTTTGTCAGATCTGGTGTGTTCTCTACCCGAGGACCGAGGCAACTGCTACGCCATCATTCCTAAGTTTTATTTTGACAGTGTTGAAAAGATCTGCCGTATTTTCCTGTATGGAGGCTGTCAGGGGAACGGCAATCGTTTTGATAGCAAAGAGGAATGTCAGACAATGTGTGGTCAGTTTTTTTTGTATCACATCTCTCTTTGAATAATTTAACTTTAATGTAAGTTCCCATTGTGAGCAGCACATTGGTTCTGTGATCATGCAATTAAAAACATAGATAACTGTGAAAAAGAAAAAGTAAGAAAAAACTTGCAATGATATGTAATAAAATTAACAAATGCATTTTTATCCAAATTTGCTTCAAAAAGCAAACTAACTTTTTAAACATCTACACATAATATCATGTATGCAGAACATATAGTAGAGATTTTTCTGTTATTTCCACTGATCTATAGTGGTTATTTCTTATATTAACCCCTGTGCATTGTTCAAATTCACTACCCCTTATTTATCTAAAATAAATTAAAAATCTAATTTAAATATAAACTATTATTATTATTATTATTTTAATGTGTTAATCAACCTCAGTCCTGATCAAAACTACTAAATGTTTACAAAAAATCTAACTCTTTTATTGCCAAGTTCATGAACGATATCACTGATTTTGAAGCCAGAAACTAAGCTTTGTTTTTGCACATGCCTATCTAAAGAGTAAATGGTGCCACCTGTTGATCAAATGTAAAAATTACAAATTTAACCTCTTCCCAACAGGGAAAACCACCAACAATTAGGAATGCATGATTATATAATGTCATGGCTTTGCAATGAAAAAATATTGTTATAATGGAAGTCAATGTGGCAAAAACAGCCACTAACAGTAAATGTCTGATGCTGCAAAAAAGAAATTAAAAATGCATCAAAGCCAATATTGTTACTAATTTTTAACATGCCCAGGACTGCGATAAAAGAAAAAAAGTCCAAAATCACTTTTTATATTAAAAATAAGTCATTTTCCCATCCAAATCAGTGACATCATTTATAAACATGGCAATTAAATAGTTTAATAACATTTAGTAGTCAGGAATGAGTTTGATTTACGTCCCCAACATAACATCAGCTGATGTGTGTTTGATTTGGGGTTTGAGCAGTTTTGTTCTTGTTTTGTCCAGCAGAGGTCTGTCTGACAGTGTTTATGACTTTATTATTTTACAGCAAAATCTGGACGTCTGCTGACTGGTGAAAATGCTCCAAACCCAGACCAAAAAACTGTTGATGCAGGTACATTACCATTTTAACATATCATTTACTACACGTGTGATTAACTAATGCTCCATTAGAATGTGTTTGCATCATCATCACACTTTTCTAAGATGTGTATGTTGTTTATCAGGATTGATTGTTGGTGTTGTTGGTGGTATTGTGTTTGCTGCTGCAGTTATTTCTGCTGTTGTGATGTTTGTCCTGCATAAGTGAGTATCAACAGATTAAATCAAATCATTGATAATGCAGTTATTATTTGTGTTTAATTATGGTATATAAATGCATGAGAAAATATTTCATTGAAATGTTTGTATTTGCAGGAAAAACAAAAAGAGCGAACGGAAGCCTGTGCCAACCAATGATATTGAAATAAACTAGATGTTCACTGTTGCAACAACATCCTGTTTGTACATAATGTCATGTGTGCTTTTATATCCCTTTATCATTTATTCCTGTTTATGTTTTAATAGAAACTTTGTTGGTTTATTGATATAATGTTTACTTTATAAGATGAGTTCAGTAAAACATGCTAAACAAACATCTTATGTTTATATATGGAGACATCTGAGTTTCATCATAAATGTTTTGAATCACAACAGAAGTCTGTGACTTTACAGTTCTTAATAAAATGATGTATTAATGACATAACAACTATATCAAAGCTGTTGGTGTGTGTTTTGTATTGTAATGAGAGATTTTATTAATAAAATAAAAACCTAAAGTGTCTCAAGTTTGTGTCTCATTTTGTAAAATAATTACATTGATTTATTTGGGTCACATGTAAAATATCATCATTATATGTAAATGATTCATTCATGGACAAACAGTTGCTCTATTACAGATGATGTTTCTCAATGACATGAACATGATATGAAGGTATCATCCACACCTGCGGTGACCTATTTTCATAAAACACACCCCTGACAGATGCATGCTGGAAAGTTATGAAAATTATTTGGTTATTCAAGTCTATTTCATTCGTCATATTAGACAGATATGTCCCATAGAGATAATAAATTTAGAGCATATGTTATGTTAAGGGGTTGTGGTGAACCTGATAAGTTTGATAAGTATTTTGGTAACACTAACATGTGCTAAATGAGTTAAATCATCTGTAGCCTCTGTTGAGAAATTCTCATTAATCTGACATAAACCATACACCTGAATCTTAACATCTTTCTTGACTTCTTATTAAATTACAAATGTGTCTTTAAAAACTTCTTTATTTCCCAATGTTAACGTCATTTCAAAATGACGTCATGTGAAAACATTTAGCACCGCAGACTGTTTCGCAGTATGTCTGAATATAATTCATTAACATATTTTATTATATTTAAATGATTAAATCATTGAAATTTGATAATAATAATAAACCCTTAAATTGAGTTTACTTTTTGATGGAGTTCATTTGAGCAAGTTAATTTGAGTAAGCCTCTTAAATGTTTTGTGATATTATTTGTTTTTTCCTCTATAATTTGTTCAATGTTGAGTTTGTGCTCTTATTTTGTATTTTTGTAATTTGTAATTAGTAGTATAATCAGCCAAAGGCTAATCGATATGTAAGTATTCGTTGTTGTAATCATATTTTTTTATCAATTACTTCAACTTTACAAACAATCAAAGAATGTGATTAGAACAAAGTATATATAAGTAGTATCGATCAGCCTTTGGTTGAGCTGAGCATAAATACAGAATAAGAGCACAAACCCACCATTAAAACAAATTATACAAAAAAAAGCAATAAAAAACTAACATCACAAAACACTATAAGAGAGGCTTACTCAAATTATCCTGTATTCATGAAAGTGAATGAATAATAAATCGGGCTTTTTATTATTAACCAATTTTAAGGATTTGTATATAAGTTTAACCTCATTTAACAACTCTGAACATCTCTCCAAAAACACATAGAAAAACGTGTTCTTAATTTTTAACACTTGTCTCACAAAAGACAAAAATTAAATCTTGATCTTAGATTTTTTTTTTTTTTTGATAAATGTGATACATTTTTTTTAAGTTGACCTCTTTAGCCTTTGGAGAAAATGGTAAAAAATATATATTTTTAATAATAATAATCAAATAATAATAGGGTTTTGGTAAAAATTGAAGTGATTAATAAATTAAAGAAAAAAATGAAAGGAAAGAGTTAACAATGATGCGGCTATGGGCGGAGAGAGACTCGTGAGGGAGTGAGTGAGTGAGTGAGAGAGAGAGAGAGAGAGAGAGAGAGAGAGAGAGAGAGAGAGAGAGAGAGAGAGAGAGAGAGAGAGAGAGAGCTGTGTCAGCAGATCCTCGTGCGTGGCAGAGTTTGATCGTGAATCGTGTTATACGAGTTGATATTTTGTGATGTGAAGATCTTCAAACACTTGAAGTTCACGCGCGTGTTATTTGAGGAAGATGGAGAAGAAACTGCCAGAGGATCTCGCGAATCTTTCTGAACTGAACGAGCAGAGTTTACTGGAGCTGCTGACGGCACGATTTAAACAAAATCACATCTATGTAAGTCAAGACAACACTTTCTGTTAACTACAGTTAACCAGCAGTTTAATGAGAACCAGCAGTCTTAAGTTAATCAACAGTCTAACCTTAAACATCAATGAAATTGCAGTCTAACAAGTTAACAAGCAGTCTAGAGTTAATTTGTGGTATAAAGTTAACCAATATCCTGAAATTAATTCGCAGTCTAAGGCTAAAGTTAACCAGCAGTCTATGGCTGAAGTAGACCAACAATCTGAAGTTAATCAGCAGTTAACCAATAGTCTAAAACTTTATCAGCAGTCTAAGGCTAAAGTTAACCAGCAGTCTGAAGTTAATCAGCAGTTAACCAATATTCTGAAATTTACAAGCAGTCTAAGGCTGAAGTTAATCAGCAGTTTAAGGTAACCAATAGTCTGCAATTATCCAGCAGTCTAAGGCTGAACTGAACTAACAATGTGAAGTAAACCAGAGGTTTAAAGTTAACAGTCTGACGTTAACCAGCACGGAAAATAGCTGTCTAACAAGTTAACCAGTTTAAAGTCAACCAATAGTCTAAAATTAACCAGCAGTCTAACATTAGCCAGCACACTGAAGTGAAACCAACAATCTTAAGGAAACCAGCAGTTTAAAGGTAACCAATAGTCTGAAATTAACCAGCAGCCTAACATTAGCCAGCAGGTTGAAATAAACCAGCAGTTTAAAGTTAACCAACAGTTTGAAATTATTTAGCAACCAGAAGGTAACAATAATTCAAACATTAACCAGCAGTTTGAAGTAAACCAGCAGTCTAAAGTAAATCAACAGTGTAAAGTTAACTAGTACTGTCATTATTGGTTTATCTGGCAGCTCTTTTTTTGCTCTGTTTTGTGCTTATGCCTATTTTGTAATCCTGCTGTTTGAGTTTATTATTGAGGGATTTAATTGAATTTCATGTGTCTGTTTTTTCAGACCTACATTGGAGATATATTGGTAGCGGTTAACCCATTTAAATATCTTTCAATCTATGAACGAGAGGTAAGAATTGATGTTTCTTTAGCTTGATATGGATTGTCTAGAAAGGTTTATAATGTGATCATTGATTTGATGATGTGATCTCAGGTTTCAGAACAGTATAAATGTCACGAGAAGAGATCTTTACCTCCTCATATATTCGCGGTTGCGGACCGAGCTTACCAATCACTGCTGGGACGTTTGGCCACAGGACCCAAAAACCAATGCATCGTGATCAGGTGTGTGTTATAACTCTCAGTAAATAAAGTTTTTAACACAGAAGTATGTAAATGTTGTTTCTCGTGAACTCTGTACGTGACATCTGTCATTATTACAGTTACGGTATGAGATCTCATGCTCGGTCATGTTTGCTTTCACAACATGCAGAGACAAGACAGACCTTCATTTTTTTACATTTAACACCAAAGATAAACCTGACATATATGAACACAAAACACTGTGCTGAGTAAACTCACACATTTGTGTGTTTATATTTCTTACCCGTCTGAGGCCAGAATGTTTGGCTTTTAATGACATCACCACCACACATCTTCAGCCTCCTCTCCTAATGTATATTTTCTAACCAATCAGATGTTTAAAAAAGTATTTGGCTCCACAAACCTTTAGCTCAGATACAGACTATAATCATATTATTTGAATACAGTACATCACTGCAGTGTCCGATATCAGATTTAAGATTTTCCTTCACGTGTATCTCAGATGCTTTATCGTTAGACCATCAGCTTAATGCGTTTTTAGTAACGGATCCTCACGGTTCATTTCTCAGATGTTGTGTGAGCGTTTGTGCTAAAGGAGCTTCAGCAGACGTGAGACTGAAATCTCATTTTGTTTCCGTATTTATTGAGCGTCTGACAGTGATTATTAACAAGCACACAAACACACAGTGAATGAGAACACAAACGCTGGAGGGATGCTGATAATCTCCCAGACAACAGGGAAGAAAAGAAGTGCACAAAGAGCAAGACAACAGCTGTGTGTCATCAGATAATAATGATGCTAATTTTAGACAACAGAGAGTCGATGACAATATCTCGACAGACAGATTTGAACTCATCACATTTGATTATGGATGTTTGTATGATCAGCTGGGATGTAGACTATTAGATCATAAACAATAACAATGTATCCACATTGTAACTTTTACACAGAGATTGTTACAATCATGTTACTAGTATACTACTATATATAGTATACTACTATTATTATATTGTATATAATTGGTGCATGCTCCTGACTTAACAGCGCGACACCCTAACACTAATCTCCAGTTTAACAGCTTATATTCAGTATATATCTTTATCACAGTCATTGCTGTTATTCGCAATCACAGCAGTTTATCAAGTTTTAAACCTTGTCATGTGATTTTACTCGCGCACACATGAGCATGCACACCCAAAGCACTCGCACAGACACCAGCTGTCGTACACAAAGTTTTGATTTGCATCTACTTGTGCTTAAACTGTCAAATATACAAACGGTCAGTTATGTTTTATTGGAAACACTTCACAATAAGCTTGTATTTGTTAACTATTAGTTAATGCATTAGCTAACATAAACTAACAATGCTTCTACTGCATTTATTAATCTTAGTTTGTTAATTTCGCAGTTATTCATTTGCGTGCGGTGCATTCATGTGTGTCTATAAATTTTTAAAATCAAGTATTGTAACATTAACTAATGCACCATGAACTAACACGAATAACTTTATTGACATTAACTAACATTAAAGGGGTTGTATTATGAGTTTTTTTCAGAATCTAAAATAAGTCTTATGTGAGTGATTAGGTGAAGTTTTAGCTTGGTTTTTGGGTGTGTCTTTTAAAATGCAAATGAGTTGATGAAATGCAAGCAATGATCGCAATGATGGTGGTTTGTTAAAATTGAAACTCAAATGTGCTGTTAATTATTTCTCGTTCTTTTTCTCGGCACTAAATGGCAGTTGGATAGTCCAGATTAAGTATTATTGTAATTGGCCTTGCTACCTGTACCTACATCTAGGCCTGTCGCGACAACGTTGTGCAAAAACTGAGGCAGTGAAAAGAGCTATAGAAATAAAAAGTCATCTGACACATAACCATAACATTTAGGGGTGGTTTCCCGGACAGGAATTAGACTAGTCCTAGACTAAAATAAATGTAAGAGCTGTCCAAACTGAAAACAGCTTGCACTGACATATCTTAAAATACATCAGTGATCTTTGTTTTGCCTCAAAAAGTATTGTTTTTAGTAATGAATGCTTGTTAAAACTAGTTATATTTCCTAATTAAAATAAGGACTAGTCCTGGCTTAAGCTAATCCCTGTCCAGGAAACCACCCCTTAGTGTTTAGATCTGCGTTGTAGCTATTATAAATTGACAGATGCGATTGGAGTAACACTCGTCTAAAGCAACTGACCCTGTGAAGCTGGGATTTACACTGAACAATCACTATTAGCTGTTTAAAATTGAAATGCATATTTTATAATATTTATTTATTTATGTTTTAAATATTTAGAACATTATTTGTTTCTTACGTTCCAATTTCATATTCATATTTCATATTTTTTATCTTAATATTCTTAAAAATCAAAGTTGTGTTTTTAGAAAGGATTTTATTGTCATATCTAATAATCAGTGACATAAAATGGTCTTAAAAAGACAATACTATCGACTATCTCCATTATTTCTGGAAAATTTCTATGAAAAGCAGCTACCGTGACAGACCTATTTGCATGGTTAAGTTGCATGGTTGTTCTTTTTCACATTGCACTGGGGACCCAATTATAACACTTAAACATAGAAAAAGTCATTTTATGACCCCTTTTACAAGAATGAATACATGCTGAAAACTATATTGTTTACTGTTTGTTCATATTAGTTAATGCATTTGCTATTGTTTACTAATAAAACCTTACTGTAAATTAATACAGATACTGTTCGATATTTTATTTTCATTTGATTATTCTTAAAAATAAAATGTTTGAGGAACAAGTTTCAGTTTTTCTAGCTTATATTGTTACTGAATATTGGCTAAAATGGGTTGAACATTTTCAGCATAATTAATAATTCAGCATAAAATTAAAATAATTAAATAAATTCCAATATCGTGCTAATTGTGTCTTCTTCAGAAAATTGTAAAAATCTACTTCATACATTTTTATTCTTATTTTTCAAATAAAGTTCTGTGTTGAAAATCGCGTTTTTATTGTTGTTTATATGTCTATGTGGTGTTTTTAAAATGCTTTAAAGCCTCTATGTACGTATATCAGGGTTCACGGGTCCTTGAAATCCTTGAAATTTTGTGAATCTGGGGAAAAGTCCAAGACCTTGGGAAGATTTTGAAAATATACATACATAGATACAGGTCATTGAAAGTGCTTGAATCTATTTTATGACAGAAGTTTTCTGAAAAAAAATCCATATTATTCCCTGTGTAGTGTAGGATAATGTCATAAAAATTCTAGACTTTTTAAGCACACGTGCTAAACTGTTCACTTTAAATGCTTATATCTTCTGTATGCGAATGTTAATTCATAACAAAATGCTTTTTTTCATAGTTGTGTTTGTCACATGAAAACGTCTCGGGTTACGTATGTAACTGTTGTTCACTGAGAAGGGAACGAGACGCTGCGTCTCCCTTGCCATACTTCCCGCGTCCCTGTAACGTCGTCTTCGGCAATATTTCAGATAGTGATATACTTCCTGGCTCCCGCGTCACCCTGTCTTTGTCGTTAAGCCTCATCATTGGTTGAATTTGATATACACATTCAGACACACTTACTCCTGGAGGCGTCCCCAAAGTGTCACCGCAGTGACACAGCGCGAGTTCCCTTGACAGGGAACAGTAACAATGTATCTTTAAAGATAACACGATGTAACCTTGTTCTCACTTGAAATGTGTCCCCACATTTAGTCCTTGAATTTGAGGGTATTGGACCTGGAAAGTCCTTGAAAGGTCCTTGAATTTGAAGTTAACTAAAGTGTGGGAACCCTGATATATATATCTGTGGTCTGAACTGTGTGATTGTGTTACTATAATCATTTCTCTGCTTCGCAGTGGTGAAAGTGGGGCAGGTAAAACCGAAAGCACTAAACTGCTGTTGAGACACATCATGGAGTTGTGTAAGGCAAACTCACAGCTGGAGCAGCAGATCCTGCAGGTATGTGACTCCTTCACCACTCGTCATTTGAATATAATCACCTGCTGTGATCACTGAGGTTTATGATTTATGGACAGGAACTGCGCCACCCCAACCTTTCAAACCTTACTCCTGTGTTCCTGTATATGTCCACACATGCATGTGTGTGTTTCCTGACATGCAAACGAAACACAACAGATGTTTCTAGTGATAATAAAGTGTAAAGGGGGTGTATGTAGTTTTTTTCATTAGGGTGTGCATGGTGTATTTTTAGCAAATTGACCCTTCATTAAGCTCCACCCAACAGATGCTAGTGCATGATTGGTCAATAATGTTTGGAGGCGGAGCTTAGTGAAATGTTTGAAATCTCAGGTTGTGTTTATTGTTTGTTCCTGATTGCAGTGTTTCCTGGTTTGATAGCTTTTAACGATCAGCAGACCGATACTGTATGACACCGATACCGTGATTGATCCTGTAAAATACCTTTAAATGACGTCATGGTCACATTGAGTTTATGATATCTGTCATTCATACATTACAAGATGTCAACGTTTCATGACGCACACCTTTGATTTCGCAACTTAGAAGATGTGTGGGAAGAAACAACATTGCACAAAATGAGGATGTATAAAAAGTTTTGAGTCACTCACATCTGATAGACGTAAAGAGCACAGTCAACATTAAACACTTACTGCTATTTTAGGGATTTTGTAGCAGAATAGCTGGTTGTACAGGCAGTCCAGCTCCAAACGTTGGTTGAGTCAGTTGATATTCTGAATTGCTCAAACATTTACACAACATCTACACATAATGTACGACACATTTTCATAACAGTCCCTAAAGTGAGACGGGACATCTGAGAAGATGTCTAAGAAATAATAATAAAGAACCATGTGACCATCGTCTGACTATAATGTTGATCTTTAGATACTTGAGTTATTATAATAATCCTTCATCATGTGAATCACTTACTGTCTATCAGAGTGTTGATATGAAACATTCATCTCATCTCCTGTATTTATAGTTTAGTGTAACATCAATGTTCAGTTCCTAGGCCATGATCTGCTTTTAGAAAGCTGTTATCTCAAAGTCTATCTTTAGTTTTTAGTGTTTTCACACCTTGTTTGTTTACTGTGTGTGTGTCTCTGTGTGTGTGTGTGTGTGTGTGTGTGTGTGTGTGTGTGTGTGTCTCTGTGTGTGTTTGTGTCTCTGTGTGTGTGTGTGTGTGTGTGTGTGTGTGTGTGTGTGTGTCTCTGTGTGTGTGTGTCTCTGTGTGTGTGTGTCTCTGTGTGTGTGTCTCTCTGTGTGTGTCTCTCTGCGCGTCTCTGTGTGTGTGTGTGTCTCTGTG